>NC_056750.1:570093754-570161254 GCF_019279795.1 Protopterus annectens | reverse complement strand
TGCGTCAGGCCTGGCAAGCCGGTACGTAAAAATCAACTGCGAATCATTAGCGGACCGGAGTTCCGCTGTGGCGACCCCTAACCGGGAAAAGCCGAAAGACACAAACAAACCATAATATGAACTGAATTTAGAAGTAATCAAAGCCATCACTAACAACCACTATGGCTGTGAAAACCACTGAAAAAGAAATGGATCAACTACATATAAATTAAATAAATTTCACAACACACTTCCCCTCTTATATTACATCAAGAAACATGCAGGCAACTCACTACATGGTGCACAGCTACAAAATGCATCCTTATCACCATCCCAGTTTTGTTGGTCCAGTCTTTTGTATGTTATGCATGGCAGATTGCAATGAAGAAAAAAACTAATTTTACATAAAAATGTGTGTGTGTATTTTATACACACACACATATATATATATATATATATATATACACACACACACACACACACACACACACAATTGTGATGTCAGACTCAAAAGTATTTTGCACAATATTGTGCTTCGTATACTAATCTACCTGCGTTATGTTATATGCAGCTCAAATGAAAAATTGTGTACTTCCTCTGGTAAAAATATACAAGTTTTACTTTAATTAGAATGACAAGTTGCTACAGAAATGTTCTAAACAACAGGCTAAGAAAATGTTAATTCCCAACTTGGGCACCAAAAAGTGTAAAGGGCAGTCACCAAGCTTATGGGGCCTATAACAAGGAAGAGAACAAGAGACCCTGTAGAAGTATTAGAAATATTTCAGAAATTTTATGAAGATTTGTATAAAGCAGAGAAATATGAAATGAAGAAAAGCTACAAATGGAAATGTTTATGGAAAAATGAAATATGCCAAAGTTAGAGGCAGATGAGGCTTAATTACCAACAGTTAAGATAGAAATGGATGAGATACAAATGGCTATGTATAACCAATCTAGTCCCCAAGAAAAGACAGTATTCCTGTAGAAGTTAGGAGGGGAAAAACTGATAAAGATCTGGAAGGTTTTAACAGTATTTTAAGAAAAGGAGAAGTACCAACATCCCGGAAGAAAGCAGTGGTAGCTGCAATACCTAGAGAGGTATTAAGAGGAATCTTGACGATTGGATGGGAGAAAGGAAATTCACCCCAGGGATCACGTCAGTCGCCCTGCTAGACAGGGGTCCAGGAAAGTAAATGTGGGAAGAAATAGCCAGGGAATTGTTATGGCTAGGCTTGTATAGGCCCTAGGGTTGATAGCCTAGTACCAACCTATGAGAGTAAAGATCCATTGGATCCAGCTTTATACAGGCCTATTTCAATACTAAACCATGATTATAACGTGTTCATGTCTACAATGGCTAAAAGAATGGCAAAGGTGATACCAAAATTGATAGATATGGATCACTGCGATTTTGTGGAAGGAAGGCAAACATTTGGCAATATTAACCGAACATTGATAATCCAGAGGGAAGCAGAATGTAAGAAAATACCATTGTTGTTGGTGGATCTTGATGCAGAGAAAGCACTTGACAGAGTAGACTGGGACTTCATGAGCAGGGCAATGAAAGCATTTCTTTTCCCTGATACAGTTATAAGGTTGATTAGAAGAATATACCAGGGAGGGATCGAAGGCGCAAATTAAAGTGTGTGGGGTCCTCTCCGATAATTTCTGCTTCAGTAGAGCAGACAGGCAGGGTTGTCTGCTATCCCTTTTGTTGTTTGCATTATATTTACAACCGATAGCAAAGGAAATAAGGTACTCAGAAATTCAAGGATATAACTGGCATGGTAGTCAGGAAAAGCTGGCTATATTTACAGATGATATTTCATACATGACAAAACCAGAAAGGGATCACTACAGTGTTGTGGAACATTTTAAAGACAGTCTCAGATCTTCTCGGGATACAAAATTAATGAAGCTAAAACAAAGGCAATAGTCGTAAATTATGTACCCACAAACGAATTGGTCCAACATCCATATTTATTGGGACATGATAAAATGAAGTATTTAAGAGTATGGATTAAAAAATAATCTGTGGTGGCAGCTAAGGATATCTGGGAAGAGACTAAACTGAAGATAACGCAAAAACTGAGAAACTGGAAGTTTTGTTATATGGATACGGACACTAAGATGCAAGCTATTAAAATGTTTTTAGTCCCTTTAATCTTATACACAGGTCAGGCATACTTTTATCAATAACCAAAAAATAAGGCACTGGAAGGTTCACCAGATTAAAAAAACACCATTCTACTGAATACATGCTCCAAGAACACAAACAAAACGAATGTTTTAAGTGAATCACAGCATTTTCGTCAATGCAACTTTATCAACCAGAGGAGAAGTTGTGGATAGCAAAAAAAAAAAAAAAAAAAAAAGAGAGAGAGTTGAAGGATATTAACTGGGAAGGTAAGACAGCAAGGGTCAAGTGGGATAAGTTGATTCTACCAACAAAACAAGGTGGAGTAGGATTACCTAATTTGAGGGGGTATTTTAGAGCAATGCAGTTAAGGCTCTTATACATAGCACAAGCAGAAAACTAGAATTCAAAACTGGAAAGGAATGATGTTGACACGGGAAGGAAGCTCAATAAATAAGGAGAGATTGGGATTTTGGGAGAAGACTCTTAAGGAGAACAACCAAAATCATACAGAGTATTATATTCATAAAATAGCAGGGAGTATTCTAAGAACCAAACCAGCACGAGAATGGAGAAGAGATTTTGCCGATGGGGTTGACTGTGGTCAGGGATACAAATAGGCAAGATAGAGGGCTGAAATTTATTGCAGAAAACTGGCAAAGGAACCAAGGTATTGGGAGCAAATAACTAGAAAGGGAGAGGTAATAGAATGGGAAAAGGCCAAGAATTTATTTGGATTGCAGGTTAAAGATGGTCTGTATTCTGATACCAATCCTTGATAGGGAAGGCAAAGAGAAAGAAATAGGGGGCTCCTAAATGGAAGGCCAGCACTGGTAGAGTTTTTAACAGAATCTAGAACAGAAGCTGCCATTAAAAAGGAATAATTAGTAAAGCATATAAAATATTGCATGATAATTATAATCATTCAGAGGAGCTGAAAAAGGATTGGGAAGAGAGATTGGATAAGCAATTCACAGAGAGACAATGGGGAGATATATGTACATCTCCCAAATATGCAATGAAGTCTAGATTTAGGATCTTTGCATAGGTATTTTTATACCCCAAGTAGACTCCAAGGAATTTCTCCTCAGGTGGATAGCAAATGTGTGAGGTGTGGTGGGCAAGAAAGGGATAGCTGGGAACTATTTTTTGGGAGTGTAATGAGCTGGCGGACTTTTGGGATTCCCTGCAGACCGCTCTGTCGGAGACGCTGAGTGAGCAGATTGGACTGACCGTGGAGATGTTTTTTTTTGTTTGACTTGTGCTAAATAATTAGAATTGTCTAGACATAGTAAAGCCTTGCCGAGTCTAATTATGGTGGCTGTCAAAAAAGCAATTACTAGAAAATGGAAATCAAAGTCTAGACCAACTTTACTAGAAGTTGTGAATATAGTAACAAGAGATAAAACAACTGGAACTGGGATCTTTAGAAAAGGAAAGAAGCAAACTACATGGGAAAAAATGGGAATTGTGGGAACAATATATGCAGAGCAGGAATGAGGTTTAAGAGGCAGGATTTGAATGAGCCATATAACGCTTAACAGACAATGACTGGATGGTTTATAAGTGATGTATAAGTTTACAACTACAGTTGTTTCAATGGTGTCTGTGACGTAAACAGTCTGCAACCAAAGTGATAACATTTTGTATGTTTTTCATTTATATAAATGTAAGATTATTAAAATTTACACATATGACAAAGGCAGTGACTTTTGGGGAAAAAAGAAAATGTTAATTCCACCTCAAATTAGAATTTAAACAAATGTAGGAGACATTCCCACTTAGCACCTTTGATCCACTGCACCAACTACCTAATGTACAAGGCCATATCTTAGTCCACCTTTCAAACTTCCTAAGGAAAGTGTCAGACAGCCATCACATGGTGTCCACCTACAAAATGCACCAAAAACTGCTAGTGTACATGTTTCAGTACAACACTGCAATGCCTTTGACAAGACCACCACACCTGCTAGAATGAATGGTAAGCTCTGTCGCTTCCCAATGAAAAACAGATACTTTCTGATAGTAAACAGCCTTTTGTAACTTTAGATGAGATAACACAATAAGGATGTATTATATGCCACTACTCTATCAGCACACAAAGACGAAGATCTACACAACACCACAACAAAAATTATGCCCAATACAAAGTATCAAGAGTATGGCACTTCTGAATTGTAGACATCTGATCGCTAGTTCAGAAGCCTTATGACAGTGTCTCTTTCACATTTCTTACGGAAACAAACAAAAAAAATTGTACGACTGCTATTCTCCCCTTACCTCTTCACTACAGAACTATGCCAAACCCAGCCACATCATTTGAAAGAATAGCTCATCTCAAAGAAATGCATAGTTTTTTCTGGGGAAATTTATAGCAAATTTACTTCTAATATGATGTCAACTGAGAAAAGTAAAGTAGTGTTCTTAACAATTACTCAGTTCTGCATACTGACCACAGGATTACACACACCCTCGATGGAAAGGGGATACAATGCAAACTGTTAGTGCGTGCCACGTTCTCTCTATAAATATACATCCAACAGCTTATAAACAAAACGTGTTGTAAACAGAATCCATTATTGCTTATGTGCTGTAAACAGAAACTGTTAGTGCTTATTTCTAGAGAGAGACAACACACACACAAATTGTTTTTCAAAGCCTGAAGAAACTGGTAAAATACTTTGTGATTCTACACTTTTCTTCTGTAACAGGTAATACATGGAAAGTACAGTTGTGTACACTTACCATAAACGTAGATGTTAAGAGTGTATTCACTGTTGCAGTCATCGCATTTGGGTTATCTGCCTGCAGGTAGCCCTCAGCCGGCCTGAATACCAGAGTCTTGGGATTTCTGTGTCAGATGCGATTACTTCTTCCATGACGTCAGGTCATCAGGGGTATAAAACATGCAGCAGATATCATTACATCAGTTTTTCTTGCCCCAGATGTCAGGTGCCCCCAAAATATGAAGCAATTATATGGTGTGAAACACCCCCAGCAAAAAGCAAATAAACATAGTACAAGATATGCCAAACCAAAAAGGACAGCTGAAAGCAAAGACAATCAGGGGGCTGGAGGGAGGGTGACCAGGACTGCAACAGTGAATACACTAACATCTACATTTATAGTACATGTACACAACTGTACTATGTTTGCTTTTCACCGTTGCAGTCGTCACATTTGGGTTGATTCCCAAAACTAAGGAAGGGTGGAGACAGATTAAGAAGCATTAGGCCTGGCAATCAGGCTCTGTAAGACTGCTGTGGCAAATCCAGCTCTGGATTTAGAAAAGACAGGCTAGTGGTAATGCTTGGTGAAAGTGTGTACTGAGCTTCAGGTTGCAGCTTCCAGGATGTCCCTGGTAGGGACTCTCCTGAGAAATGCAGTAGAGGTAGATGCAACCCTAGTGGAATGTGTTCTTATCCCCTGTGGGGTAAGTTTTCCATGGTGCTTGTACCACAAATGGATCCAGTGTGCTATCCATTTAGATACGATTTGCTTTGAAATTTCCTTCCCCTCTGCCCCTGCAGCAAAGCTGACTAGCAGCTGGTCAGAATTTCTGAGAGGCTTAGTCCTGTGCAAATAGAATCTAAGCTGTCTGTGCACATCTAGAGAAAGCAGTATCCTTTCCCCTTTATTTTCAGGATTAGGGAAAAAAGTAGGCAAATAAATGGACTGGCTCAGAGCCACACTAGACACCACCTTGGGCATGAAGGATGGACTAGTCCTGAGGGGAAACCCTGTCCACATGGAAGATGATGAAGGGTTCCAATGTCATAAGGGCCTGCAGTTCAGACATGCTTCTTGCTGAAGTGATGGCTAGATGTAAAGCCGTTTTCCATGAGAGGAATTTCAACTGTGCTGTAGAAGCCAGTTCAAAGGTGGGAAGTGCAAGTTTTTCCAGTACAAAGTTATGGTCCCAGGCTGGAGTGGGAGCTCTCCTGAGGTGTCTTATATTTTTGACCCCTTAAAAGAACAGTTTTACCAGAGGAAGAGAGAAGAGGGATGGCTCAGTATTATAATGAGCTGAGATGGCAGAGGCATGAATCTTAATTGAAGAGAAGGATAGGGCCTTGTGGAGCATTTCTGTTAAGTAATCTAGTATATGAGGTATGCTGGGCACAGTTGTAGCCATCCCTCAAGACTGGCTCCAGGAACGGTATCCTTTCCACATTTCTGAATAGGATTTTCTAGTATTAGGCTTCCTTGCCTCAAGAATGACATCCAGCATATCTGCTTACTGATAGGGTTGCTAGAGGTGAGTTCAGGGGATTAACCAGGGTGCAAGGTTCGGGGTCTGTGGATGAGGGCGCAGAATTTGGCCCCCTGCTGGGACAGCAGGAAAGGGGTCTGAGGCACGTGCCATGGTTGTAGCACTGTCAGACTGCGCAAAGGAGGATACCAGTGCTGGCATGGCCGGTCTGATGTAATTAGGATTGCCCTTGGCTTGCCCTGTTTGATCTTTAGTAGAACCTTCGACAGGAGAGGCAGAGGCAGTAAAGCATTGACTGAGAGGCTTTCCCAGGAAAAGGACAGGTCATCCACCTTCCAAGCTTGGCTGCGGGGAGTTCTGGTGCAGTATTTGTTCAACTGATAGTTCTGAGTGGAAGCAAACAGGTCCACCTCTGGTGTCCCCCATCCGTCCCCCAAAAGTTTGAATATTTTGGGATCCAGTTTCCATTCGTGTGGGGTCCAAGAAATTTCTGCTCAAGTCATCTGCCAGTGAATTTAGTTTGCCTGGCAGGAAATGAGCTTGTAGGTGCACTTGGTTGCTCAACGTTGTGTTCCACAGATCCATGGCTAGTCTGCAGACTGGTTAGGAATGTGTTCCCCCCCTGCTTGTTTATGTACCACATAACTGTGGTGCCGTCTGTCTTTACCAATAGTTGTCCTGGAAGAATAAGGCCTTTGAAGGCTGTCAAAGCATTCTGTACAGCTAACATTTCTTTTTGATTGATATGTAGGTGCATATAATTTGGGTTCCATTTGCCCTGAATGCACTGCCCTGCCATGTGAGCCCCCCATGCATAGTCTGATGCATCTGTTAGGGTTTGGGCAGCAGGGGGTAGAGTGAAAGAGTCCCTTGTTATGGTTGCAGGCCTCTGCCCACCAAAGGAACTCTGCCTTTAGACACTGAATGATAGGAATTATTGTTTCCAGGTTCTGAGAATGTTGACACCATAGACTTTTTAGATACCATTGAAGTTCCCTCATATGCAGTCTTGCATATGGAATTAACAGAATGCAAGAGGCCATGAACCCCACAGCTTGCAGTATTTCCTTGCAGATAGCTGGGTTTTGGTGGTCAGTAGGTTGAAGTCCGTTGTCAAATAAATTTGTTTCTCTGGAGTAAGAAATGCCATCTGGGAAGTTGTGTTCATGCTTGCTCCCAGGAATACAATGTTGGCAGGGTACTAGGTGTGATTTCTTTCGGTTGATGGTGTACCCCAGTGAAGTTAGAAGTCTCTTTACAAATGCCAGGTGCTGTAGTAGCAAGTCCTGACTTTCCGCCTGAATCAGGCAATCGTCCAAGTATGGGTAAATCTAAATGCTTCTCTGCCTGCAAAAAGCAATGGCTGGAGCTAGGCACTTTTTGAATACCCTGGGCTCAGTAGATAAGCCAAAGAGAAGTGCAGAGAACTGATGCATAGAGCCTGCCCTGAAGCATAGGTATTTCCTGCAAGATTCCCTTATGGGGATGTGCAGGTAAGCTTCTTTCAAGTCTAGGGTTGCCAGCCAAGCATCCTTGGCTAGCATAGGAAGCAGCTGTTGGAGAGTTAGCATTTTGAATTTTTGAACCACCAGAAAAGTGTTAAGAATAGATAAATCCAGAATAGGATGCCAGGAGTTTTCTTTTCTGGGAACCAGAAATAGTCATGAATAAAAGCCTTGTCCCCTTTGTTCTGCTGGGACAGGTTGAAGAGCCTTGATGCGGAGGACAGAAAGTACTTGCTTTTGGGGCTCCGCCCACTGGTTGGGGGGGGGGGGGTCTTGGCCATCCACTTAGGGTAGGGAGTGAGTAGAAGTGGAATATGTATCCTAGAGAAACCATGTTTAAAACCCATGTGTCTTAGGTAATGTATTCCCAGTTTTTTGCATGCAGGGCGAGTTTTCCTCTTAAAGGTGCAAGCACTTGAACAAGGCTTGGGGGAGTTAAGGATAAGTCATTGTGCAAGGTTACCATAGGGGGTGGCTTACTACTCCCAGTTTTGGATGTGGGAGCACCCCACTGCTTAGATCTGTGCATAACCAGAGACTTAAGTCCTGGGGGTCAGCTGCCCCTAGGTTTGTCCCAATAAGGCCTGGAAGGGACCAGTTCTTTGAAGGCCGATGCCTACTGAATCTAGGTGGCTGTACTTGTAAGAAATCTTTAACAGTTTTCATAGATTTAGCTTTCTCCTCCATCCTTTTGAGAACTACTTCTGCTTTATTGCCAAATAGGCGCTCTTGATTTAAGGGTGCATCCAGTAATTTTGCTTTGACATGATCTGGGAAGTTTTGTTCCTTAAGCCAAGCATGCCTTCTAAAAACAGACAGAGAACAGCAGCCTTACAAGATGCTTCTAAAGCATCAAACCACACTGCAAAGTATGTTTACTAACTTGGTCAGCAGAATGCATTAACTCTTATAAATCTTTGTGTTCTGCACAGACAGAAATCAACATAATTTTCTGTTTAATTAGCCCCATAATATACTGCTGATACTTTAACATATGAAACTGGCAATTTAAAGCCCTAATGGCCAGAGTTGCAGACGTGTATACCTTCTTACCCCATCTGTCCAAGACCTTAGACTCCCTGTCAGAAGGGGTAGGATTCTTGCCAGTAGTAACCTTAATGCCTTTTGGTCCTTGGGAAATGGTCTCTGGCTCCTCAGTAGGATTCTTGAAAAGGAATTTGAGAGAGTCAGGTACTCTATAGTGCCGGTCAGGTTTCCTGGGAGCTGCAGACAAAGTATCTGGGGTAAGGCTGGATTCCAAGAAAACAACTATCATCTCCAGAACAGGAGGGATAGCTAGAGGCCTGTGCTGAGGCAGGTTTAAAAATTCCGAGTCTCTTTTTGGACTGAGAGTAGTCCTGGCTTTCCCAGCGGAAATGCTCCCTAAGGGTATGCAGGGTTTCACCAAAAGAAAAATCTTCTGGAAGGGAAGCAGAGGGAATGGAATCCTCTGCATCAGAATCCTCAAATAGATAAGGGTATTGTCCTGGTAGTCAGAAGGAACAGAGATGCAGATTCCTGATCAGAAGAATCAACAGGAAAATCAGTTCTAGGTCTCCGAGGGGGAAGGCTGGCTTCCTCTAATTAAGGTAATAAGGTCTTCAGCCATTCTAATCATCGTTTTTAAGGCCTGTGGGCCTGAGAATGCACTTTGGTCGTTGTTTCCTAGGCGTAGTGCGAACTTTAGGCCTGAGAAATTCACTATTTTTGGCTTGAAACGAAGTCGTCAGTTTAATATGAAAATCGATAGGCCTAAAAAAACACCCTCGGAAGCTGGGCCTGCACAGTGGCTCCCAACCTATCCAATCTAGAGACATCCGCAGGTTCCATAGTCGAAGAAGCATCTTGCAGCATACCGGACTCCGAATGGGTCTCAGTAGAGGCCTGCGAATCTGTAGAAGCAGGTATCAGGGGCTGCAAAAGTGCCAGAGTACTGGCGGACTGGCGACTAGATTAAAGGGTAGTGTCTTCGGCAGTTTTGGACCTATGAGGTCTGACTGTCTTTAGCCTTATGTTTTTTCAGAAGATCGGTAATCCAATGGCTTACCCATGCCATTTCGGAGTACGGAGATAGAGCGCAAAAGTATTCAGCTACAAAAATTGCCCGATGATGGATAGTTCTGGAGTTGAACAAGGCACAAAACCGACAGCAAGGGACATCATGGTCTGGGTCTAAACAGGTGACGCAGTAAGAATGAAAATCTCTGAGGTATTTGCTTTACACAGGCAAGACAATTATTAATTTTTTCTGACATCGGTTACAGCAAGAAAAAAGGATCCCCAACGGGGTACTTATCTTTTAGAAGACTTCAAGTCTGAAACTCAAAAATGAAAATTTCAGGAGTCGGCCGACTGGCACTTGCCAACTGCTTCTGTTTCGGGCATCGCACAGCAAGAAAGACTGATGTAATGGCGTCGGCTGCATGTTTTATACCCCCGATGACCTGATGTCATGGAAGAAGCGACAGCATCAGACGCAGAAATCCCAAGACTCTGGTATTCAGTCCAGCTGAAGGATACCTGCAGGCAGATAACCCAAATATGATGACTGCAACAGTGAAACACGAAGATCATCAGAAAAAGCTCCAGGTAACCCAAAGAACTAAGACTGGGTCACTGAACGTAACCCTTTTTTATGTGTTCTCAACCTGGATACCAGGATTCACCTCTTGAACTTCACTGTAGCTGAATTTCTTGGTATCCACACATCAAACACATAATAAACTGGTTAAGACTGCAAACCCAATCATAATCCTCTATGTAACAGATGATTATAAAAGCTTTACATACACACACTATATATATGTATATAAAATTATGTGTGTGTATGTATGTACATACACATATATATATATATATATATATATATATATATACACATATATATATACATATACACACACACACACATACACATACATAAATATATACCTATAGCTATACAAGTATATAGGTAAATACACATCCCAACTCAGAGACTGCACAACACCGAAAGGAAAATTCCTGCTGTACTGCGAGCTCCCAACACAGTAATGCCAACATTTCGGAACAGGAGTTTTCCGTTATCAACAAATCAGAATGTTAAATGATTTGATTAACTCAATGCTCTATGAACTGCCCTAAACTCTGTTAACCGGCACCCATGGGGATTGGTAGATAACAGTAGTTTCTGGTTGTTTGAGAGTTCCTATTAAAAACAGGCCTGCATTAATACTGTACTCTATACTCTGACTTGTTCTCAGGTTGGGAAAACAAAGCGTTTACTCTCATCTTCCTTTTTAAAACACAATCTCTAAAACAGTAAGGCATGTTTCTGCAGGGGGAAAACAAAACTGCAACACATGAACACGCACACACTTGCATATGCACACACGCATGTATTGCCCCTCCTTAAGTTGGTCAACTATGACTAATATTGACAGCTTTCTTGCCTGCCTAACTTGGTCAAAAGGAAAGCTGATGAAAGTAGTGCAAGATCATTATAACACTGGGGTTTGGGGAATTTGCCCTTTCCCTGGTACGGTGTGATCCCAGACTTGGTATATATAATTAGCATGGGTTTTGCATGGTTTGAGATTATGCCTCAGAGGAGCATACACTGTATGAAGTCTATTTTTGGCAGGCATTTTTCATGCCGGATCTTACAGTTTCTCTGTTTTTAAGTTAGCTCCACATATAGGTTACAATACACTTTTTCAAATCTGCTTTTATCTATAAAGTGAGGTGCATATTTATAATGAATGCCATTTTTTTTTTTGAGTGCTGGAAATTGACTTTTCACAGTGTGCAATTTGAGCTAGTGTGCATTTAAGTGGGGTGACTTACAGATGTCAAAATATTTGGATATGCCAAACGTTTTGGCATCAGGGGTAGCAGTGTGTTCATGTGCTCCCAGGTTAGGATTAAAACAAGGTCTAAGGAAAGTGTTACATGGAGTTTTGATTTTTTTGGTGTGGTTGTACAAGATGCGTGCGAGAATGTCTTGTGTAGCAAGCAGTACTGGTTATGGAGAGGATTTTTCATGAAGTAATGAGTAAGGTTGGGTTTAGGAGAAGCAAACAGGCAGCGTTAGCACACAAATGACGAGGTAAAGGGAGAGCAAATCCCCACTTTTCAGTCTTACTATGCATGTTAGCCCAAACTCCAATGCAGCACATCACTTCACAAAAACCCTTTCTTGAACAGTATTATTTCACTACATTTATTCTTCAGGTAGCTACATTACATTTACTTTATTTCATTTCATTTCATTTCAATTTAATAACTGGATAAGCAGCCTGTCGAAGTGCCCCCTTTTCAATCACAACCCTGCAGAAGCTAATTGCAGATGAGCATAACCATAACAGCAAGCTTCAAAACCACACAATTTCTGGACGAAAACATAAAATGTTTACATTAGAAGCAAGCATTCAAACTACAAAATGCAGTATTAATGGCAATTTTCAATACAGAGCCTCATCAGAGCATAAAGTTCCCAGACTTTTATGAAAGGAGAGTGTATTTCAAGCCCCTAAACTATTCCAGACCTTAAAAAAACAACACTGGGCCTCCTATCAGAAAACAGAAGCATATACATTAGAATACACACTAGGAGTAAATTCCAAGTATTCAGCTGTTTACAAGTAAGGCCTTTACAACTTATACAAAACATGCATGCACTATCAATATCAAGGCAATCTATTCACCACTGACTTGCAACAACACATACACAATCACCATTCTATTAATCTTTATTGTTTTGACTAATTCCTTGATAAAAATCACTACCCAGAAAACCTTTAAATATACGAATGTATTTAAATTCATCTTCTGTTACCGCACTTATTCGTTAGGGAGTTTTACAGCTACACTGCTTTGACATGAGAGAAAATCCTATAAAGCACCAGTCCTGGCCCCCTACACAATGAGAGAAGAGGAACAAAATAACTTCAGATATTCAGGTCTATAAAGGCATAGTAGCTGTGCCCACAAAAAGTCTACATTTTAACACAATTGTCAGTATTTTATCCCATTCCATTCCCTTAATTCATATTAATTTCTCCTTGTTTTGATAGCTGCCATCTTTTATTTCTAAACAAAAATATTTTTTGCACTCCAAAAAACAGAAGTCGTACTCTCTCCCATACTCAGATCAAAGCATTTCAATTAATCTACCCACAAGCAGAAGAAACAAGAAATAAATTCTTCCATTCTAGGTTTAAAACAGTAGAAACTGATAAGACTACATTAACAGTTTTAAATGCTTTGAAATGACACTTACAATAAAGCGATTGTAAAGCAGATTATAAAAGTGATAGTCATTTGGAACTCTAGACATGACATGCACATTGTTTGCATCTAAAGAAACTAGCATTTCTCCAAGCAAAACCCACTGCCAAACATGAGAACATTATTTGACTTCAGTTAATGATTTATGTGCACAGACGGACAAGTTGGTCAAAACAATAGATGCTACTTAAGCACGTATTAAGCCTTGTAAAAGTAGTTTTGCAGCTTTTATACTTCATGACAATCGGAGATCCCAAGTTCAGAGTAACAGTTCCCCCACAGTGTTTCATGAATGAAGTAGGGCTCTCTTTAGCAGCTCTATCACAAATCTGTCTAGCAAGTTAACACACTCCGTTCATAGACATTGTGCATTCAGGTACACTGATACAATTAGGGTTAGTTGCTCGTCTTGTTTTTAAAAAGTTGTCTACTGCATGCCGACAGCACATTAGTAATTATCTAGGGGGATAATGCATTCATAGCTGATAATCTAGAGCCTTAATGACCGTGATCTGAAATTAAACACTTGCCACCTATGTCTGGCAGCTGGGCACAATATCAGAACAGATAACACCAGTTTGAAGGATTAAGGTGGGTTCCTTCGAAATCACCATGTAAACTATTATGACAATGAAAAACACAGTAAATAAAAAGTTCATGTCATAACAAATAACTAAAATACCAAAACGCCAAACAGTATCACAGTGCCGATATCATCAAGAAAATATTAGTGTATAATCTACATGCTAGTGGATCAGAAGGAACAAATATTAAAACAGCTTTTTTGGACAGTCTCAGGGGTGCTGCAGCACAGGACAGGCCTCCATCCCCAAGGGGGGGGGGGTGCTACAGGACAGGACTGCATCCCCAAGGAGGGTGCTGCAGCACAGGACAGGACTGAATTTTATATATTGTGTAATCACCATATATAAAAGTGCTGCACATAAAATGTCAATATTCAGCATAATGTGCAGATAAAACATGCATAAACATTTTTACACACAGTTATATTCAAAGTACAAGTCATAGTACAAGTTCTTTTGAAAAGGTGCCAATACACAGTACATAACAATGCTGGTAAAGAGAATATTGCAAATCACATACAATACACAATTAAAATCAGTGTGCTGCGCATATAGATGGTCACAGAAGTGTTTTCATTAAGCCCAACATGAATTGTTCATACACTGCACAGGAGTTTGATTAGAGTGCTTTGGTATTCAGATACTTTGCATTGGGCAAACTGCAGTTTAAGATGCACAAGTGAATCACCTGCTACTGCTTGTTACACATCTAATTTGAATGGGTCATTGTGTACGAATTATGCACCACTCAATGTCAAAAAGCAAGAGTACAAATTGTAGGAACAAAACAAATCTTGTTTGCAAAGCACAAGCAGACACTAAATGAAGCACAGAAAATGAACCAGTTAATGTAAATGAGACAAACCTTTAGCAGTAATGTTTTGCAAAAATTTACAGAGCTATATTTGCATTAAATTTTAAATCAATTCCAGCAGAAGGGATCTTTCTGCATCATTTCAACAATCTTAATTCTTTACAACACATTATCATATCTATTATATCTCACCCCTTTAAAATCCATACATTTCCCATCTGGTGCACTATATATAATTTCCTTTTATTAGTCTACAACTTTAACTGATGGCTTGTACTTTGCATATATGTATGTATCACAGCTGCAGGATACCCTGGATTCCCTCTGAATAAAAGGTTTGCTCAGCAGTTAATAAAATGTAACAAAACATATGAATAAATAAGACAGGTAATGTATTATCTATCATTAAATATATATACAAGTCACTAGCTTAAATGCCCTTTTGGTTGACTACCAAAGGACCGAATCCTAAAGGTTGAAAGCCCATTTAACAGAGATGTCATTTAGCTGAATTTCAAATAATCAAAATATTTTTCATTCAAATATTTACAAGGGAACACACTTTAAAAAGAGATTTCTGCTAGATGGTAGGCCCCTCTGCACTGTCATGTGAGGTCATCATCATCCTCACCCCTTTACTTAAATGTACTAACTCCACAACTGTACCACTATGGCAAAAAAAGAAACATCACAAATAGGGAATTACTGTTGGTGTGGCAATAGAAACCACTACAGCAATGATTTAAAGGCAAGACTGACACCAGGTAAAACTCCTTAAGTACTTAGGCTACTGATCCACGAGGATGTCTAGAAGCCCAGCCATTTTAGCCCTTAAATTTCAAGTATGAATAACACAGGATGAGTAGAACATTTACATGTTGCCCCTTATCCATGAGGAACAGGTGTATGAAGCCAGGTGTGAATTTGATGACACCCATCCATTCATCCAGGTTAAGCATGAATATTTTTTATTTAAGTTTGATGACCGGGGAGTTCACTGGGCCAAAGAGTGCCTGTTTTCAGTGAAGGCCCAGGGAGAAAAGCTCCAAATATTGCAAGTTACATATTACAAAAGAAAAAAAAAGATTTGTACAGAACTGAAACATTTACAGAAATATAATATATTATGTAATAAGCTTAGTGAGTTAACATTTAAACAAAAGGTTACTAGCCCTTTTGGAGGTTGGGTAAACTGAACATTTGCAGAAAAAAGACATTTTTGTCAAATAAGCTCTTTGTAAGTCAAACATTAAACAAGTAGCTATTAGACCTTTGCAGGTTAGGTGGACCATTTTGCATGGAGAGAGTACAAGAAAATTGGATTATAGAAAGTATAGTACATTAGATAGCAGAGAGAAAATCAGTCCCTGGTAGGGCGAGACTGTTTTAGGTTGAGATGAAGCAATAGAATTGGCAAATGGCTACGATTTCAGTGCAGGGTAGAAAGAGATGGGGTAGAGTGGGGTTTATGTTGAAGCGTGACATGGGCATTCCCATTTGGCTAATAGATGAGAGAATAGCTGAGATTTGAAATTGGTATGGTTTATAAGGTTGGGGGGGGGGGTTCCACTGCTTGACTAAGGAGGAGCACACTAGTAGGTGGCCCAGAGGTCGTGCTAGTTTGTGGACTTGAAGGAGATTTTGGTTTGTGGATCTGAGTTGGCGGTTGGGTATAGAGGGTTTTAAGGATGTAGTGAGAGATGGGTAGTTTGTGGGTTTAGTGATGAGCTTGTGGGCAATGGTGAGTTGTAGGTAACCGAGGTAGTTGGGAAGTTCAAGCCAACTGAGGGTGAGGAGGGAGTGGCAGTGATGGGATGAGTTTTTTGAACTGGTTGCAAATTTGCAGATCTTATGGTAGCAGGATTCAGGTTTGGATCATAAGCCGATGTGGAGATTTGTGAACAGAGGGGCACCATACATCAGGGAGGGGAGCAGGAAGGTGGATGCCAGGGTTTGACGGGTAGAAGACAAGTACTTTATGAGGACAGGAAGATGATTCCAAACAAGAGGTAGTCTCTGGGAGACACATCTATCGCTCCACCATTTTCTATTTATGTTGCAAAAGAGATTGACATCTCTTGAGTAGTTGTTTATGCCCCCACTACACTTGAGAATGAGCAGTAGTTCTGATAGGACAGGGTATGCTGAAGCTCTGTATGCAAGGCAGACAATTCCCCTCAGCAGCCTGCATGACATCAAGGAGAAAGACAAGGCTTTGAGATGGTCCACAGTTTTTATGATTTAGGTCCTTGACTTTCTTATTAAGAAAGCATTGGGGGTGGTCAAGCGGTGTCAAATGCTTGGACAGGTGCATACAAAAGTAGAAATTATGCTCAATGCCCGGCCTGATGACTGCAGAATACAGTGGAATGATTGCATTCTGGACCTGGATGCCATATTCTTAGTAATAAGCTGTGCAATGGAAGAGGACTCTTCATATAGTTGCACACAATTCTGCTTCTCAATTACAAAATTATGTGCAATAAAACCACACCTGACTATATGAACTTTCAACAATTTGGATTCCGTCGCTAGGATTCAACTAAATGTCACAGTTACACGTGTGCACGTGTGTCTGCACATCTGCATTTATATCCTATAATTTAACACTCTGGACCTCTCCTGTAAAAAGGCCCCTGATTCAGTTAGATACAATTGATAAACTTTGCAATACACAAATAAGTGCACCTAGTCATCCAAAAACTGCTGCACAAATGTTTTTGAAAAGTAGTCACTGGCTCTGATAACACATATCAAATAGAATGCAACTTATTTGTTACAGTTCTAAGGTCATTTCTAGTACAGTCCTCTATCTACTGATAGTGTGTACCCAACCAGGAACAACGCATTTAGTTAATTAGAATAATAGTATGTACAAGTCAGCTGGGCCTTGTGGCCATTTAAGCCTTGCCAGTATCTACCCTTTGACCTTATCTCCTTTTTTTAAGGAGCAACAGGCCAGTCATGGAGGGGGGGGGGGTGAATGTATGAAGACCCAGCCAACTGTCTAAGTCCTTCTTAAAGGAAGATAACATGTCACATTTCTTGATCTGAGAGGAAGTTTGTTCCAGAGAAGTGATGGTCATTGCGTGAAAAATCTTTCTCCAGTGTGATTTGTTCATGTGCTGAAACGGGTTCAGACCTCTGGCTCTAGCACTCGCTGGACTGTCTGATCATTGCAGAAGTGAGAGATCATTGGACTGTCAGATCCCAAATGACTCGTATGGCAAGACAGCTCAGCCCTGAGGAGTCTGCAGAGCATGAAATACAGAAATAATACTTCGCAGACTCACTCGGTAGCTCCAGTCCTTTCAGTACACAATCTTTTTTTCAGGACACTTTGCGGTCTCTCCAGCTGCTTAACATGTTACGATATATCCCAAAAGGGCAATATATTCAGTGCAGGGCCTGTTCAGTGCAGAACACACAGGGATAAGATTTGCTCTGGATCTAGAGGAAATAACATCTGCAATCAGCTGTGCCAGATAAAAGGATCTCCTGACCAATGTTACAGCATGAGGACCAAAGAAGAGGGAGTTATCTACTCATGTTCCAAGGTCTAAAGCACCATCTCCATTTTAGACAAAGGTGTTTTCTATACCATAAGCAGAGTGGAGGGTTTGTTTGCCAAATCCAACAATGTTGCATTTTTTAACATTTAGTTTCTTTCAAAGCACCAGCTATTAACCTTTTTTTTTTTTTTTTTTTTTAAATTTCTCCAAGTCTTTCAGGTTTCTAATCCCATGAAAGGAAATGACCCAATTCCTAAGTCAAAGCATGATTCAAGTTCATGAAGTTAGTATTGTTTTAGTCTTGGATGTCAGCCAAAAGTGCACTTCGCTGCACCCGCAGTGTGCCCAGTAAGGACTCCTGCAATTCATATGGAGTTACAAGAATTAGGCTATCTGCCCAAGGGCATTTACAAGCCTAGCCCATAGTTTTGTGGCTTACGCCACCCCTTTAGTATGGGGAACTATACCCATTATTTTGCTGTGCCTCTGTTGAGCAGTGACACTGAGGTAATCCCTGGGGTATATCTGCGATCTCCCATCCATTGGTCAAGATTTCTCTTGAACAAGGCCAGCGAGGTGCTCTGCCTCACATATACCGGGATTTTATTCCACAGCATAGGGAGTCTTTGGGTGATGAATCTATCCCTCCAGCACGTCCTATTAATAGCCGTGTCGAGGTTTAAGTCTCCTGCCCTTGTGGCTCTGACGGATCTAGATCTTTTGAGGTGAAGCATATTCATCAAATCTGGGTTTGACATGGCCTTGTATGTTAGGCAAAGGTCACCTCTGAGCAAGCGGTGCGACTGAATAGAGCTGGAGTTCTTTCAGTCGGGCAGCATAGGACAGATGTTTGAGACCCTTTATCCTTTTGGTGAGGAACATTTGTGGCCTCTCCAGCTGCTGCAAGTGTCGGGTCAGATACATTCCGAATGGGGCATTGTACTCAATCATTGGTCTGATGAGTGATGAGCATAGGGAGACTATGACCTCCCTTGATCTAGATGAGAATCCCTTCATGATAAGGTGGGCAATGTAGAAGGTCTTCCTAACTACTTTAGCTACATGGGTGTCGAATGACAGACTACTATCAACCTGGGTTCCCAGGTCCCTGATAACTTCTTCTGTGCTCAGTGGATTGCCACCTATTTGGTAGCTAGGGGTAACCTTGTTTTTCCCGAAGGGTATGACTATGCATTTTTTGGCATTTAACTTTAGGCCATGGCTCTGGCACCAGTTATCCGTTTTTGTGAGACCCTTCTGAAGGATATCTGTGTCAGATGTGTTTTCTACTATGGCCCAGTTTGCAGTCATCTGCAAACTTTGTCAGCCATAACCCTCCTGTGTTTGCTTGTACTGGAAAAGTAGATGCCAAACAAGAGTGGGCCCAGGACTGAGCCCTGTGGTACACCACTTGTGACAGGCTTTGAGTCTGACATGGCGCCAGCAACTCTGACCCTGTGGGTTCTGTCACTCAGCCAGTTTGCAACCCATCTTGTGATGTATGGGTTAACATTTAAGCTGATGAGTTTTTCAATGATACCAGAGTGGGGTATTGTATCAAGGCCTTCACCAGATCGAGGTAGGCTGTATGGACTGCCTTTCCTCATCAATGGCTTTGGTGACTGTTTCGAAAAAGTCAACCAAGTTTAGAAGGCATGATCTGCCTTTGACAAAGCCAAACTGGGATGGATCCAAAGTCTGCAAATTCCCTATGTCTTTATTTATGAGGTCCATTATGATCCTCTCCATGGCTTTGCAGATAAGGCTTGTCAAGCTAATGGGCCGGTAATTTCCAGGGTCGGTGGAGGCACCGCCTTTGTGAAGTGGGACCACAGTTGCAGTGCGCCACTCCTGGAGTGCGTATCCAGAGGTAAGACTATGAACAGCTGTCCTAGCTGTGGGTTTAATTCCTCGTTGAGTTCGTGGAGCACACAGCCGGGGACACCATCAGGTCCCATGGATGCTGTGTTTTTTGCTTTGGAGAGAGCAGTTCTCACTTGGGCGTTGGAGATGTTTGGGGGCTGCAATCGCTTGGTATAGATATCTCTCCTTTGGGGAGGGGAGAAGTTTGCACTGAACCTGTCAGCCAGCATGTTGGCAATGTCTGTAGGATCAGTAATCTTCACATCATTTTGAACTAGTTCTGAGCATATCTGGGAGTTTCCTCCCAGGTTTCTAACATAGCTAAAGAAGGCCTTATGATTGTCTTTTGAGTCTTTAGCTATTTTTCTCTCAAAATTTGCTTTGGATGATTTTATGAGAGCTCTTAGTTTTTACTTATAGTGATCAAGGGTGTCTTACCTTTTAAGGATTTTGCTCTATCTTGTAGTAGCTTCCTCCTTTTGTTGTAGAGTTTGTTTATGGCTGGGGTCCACCAGACTGGACGCTTGCCTTTGGTACAAAGAGTCTTTGTTTTGCTTGGGATTGCCTTATCCATGCAGTCCTGCAGGTGCTGGTAGAAGGCATTTGTAAGTGATTCAGCAGCTTGAGTACTGTTTTCCGCGCTCGGGGCCTTAAAGGAGACCACACTAGTCTTTAGAAGTGTGAAGTCGGCTTCCGAGAAGTTCTTTACTGTGGTCTTTTTATTCCAGGTGGGGTGGGGATGAGGACCTCCAGCGAGATTAGTTTGTGATCTGATCTCACCAGTGAGGGGTATACTTCGGTGTTGAACATTGTGCTCCCATGTTCGTGATGATGAGATCAAGTATGTTTTCTCCTCTTGTGGGGATGGTGACTAGTTGTTCCATGGCATTTGAGTTTATGAATTCCAGGAACTTTTGGGCTAGGGTGTTTGGGCTTGAGTAGTGTTCCCAGTCTATATTAGGGTAATTGAAGTCACCTAGTATGATGGTGTTTGGTGATACATTTATCCCCTCTAGTGTTTTCAGGAAGGCCATGTGAGGTTCCTGAGTTTGTGAGGGTGGCCTGTAACATGCTACAATTTGCAGAGCAGTCTTGCCTATGGTTAATTGCACCTGGATGGTCTCCGATGCATCGCGGCGTTGCCACCAGTCTTGAGGTGTGGGTGTCTTTGATGAATATGGATACCCCCCCTCCTTTCTTGGTATTGTCCGGATTTTGGGGCCGGAACGCATGATAAGAGATAAAACCTGATAGTGCTGGGGTGCTCTCAGGAGCCTTGAACCAGGTTTCTGTCACTGCACAGACATCGATGTTCTCCATACTGAGAAGGGCCTCGAGTGCGTGCATTTTGAGATTTAGACTTCTGGCATTGAGCAGCATTACCCTTAGTTTTTTCCTTTTTTGTGTTCTAGGGTGGTAGGTTTAGAATTTGAGCCTTGCCTAAAAAAGGCACTATGGGGGTGGCAAGAGCCTTTGCCAATATCCGGAATCCCAGGGGTGACAGGTGCAAGCCGTCCCTTGAAGCAGCGTGGCTTGTCCAGCATGTCATCCCAGGCAGACAGACATTGATCCCCTTTGAATGACACCAGAGTTTAAGCCAATTGTTAAAGCTGATCATCTTATCTCTGTATTGTGGCATCATTCTTGGTGAAGGTAGGATACTGCTCAAGGTCAGGGTCATACCTGCCTGGGCTACATAATCAGAGAGCTCCTCAATGTCTCTTTTCATGTAGTCCAAGGAGGTACGTCTCAGGTTGTTTACACCAGCGTGGACAATGACTGAGTCATATTTGTACCTGCTGTTGAGAGACCTGAGTGCTTGCGTTATGTGGCGGATTCTAGCGCCCGACAGGCAGCTTACTGTGACCTTCTCCTTACTCAGTCTGGTGAGCGGGACGCCAGTGTGTCTGACTATGGAGTCACCAATGACTAGTGTGTCTGGCATTGTGTTTGGCCTTAAGGGCTGTGACTGTTTGACACTCTGACTGTGAGGTCTAGGTGTTGCAGGTGTTGTGTTCTGAGGTGGTGGTTGTTTGGGTGTCTGCTTTGGTAGCCTCTGCTGTTTTGGTAGATTTTTGATCAGAGCCGCAGAGTATGTCTTTGTGTGTTTATGTGTATGATTTGAGGTTGTGATGGTACTATGTGAGACTGGGTCTATAGTGTGTGTGGTAACCTTCTCCTCCTGACTGGTCTTGCCAGTCCTATGTTGAGAGAGCTCAGCCTCCAGTTTGGCCGTATAGTTGCATCTCTCGCATGTATTTGTGTTTTGTGGGAGGAGGAGAGGGTTGTTCAGTGTACATGAGGCAATTGTAACATTGCCTCAATATTCCCAGGTTCACCAGCTGAGCAGGAGAGGACACTAGCAACTGATCCTCGACATGCTAGAAGGACTAGACAAAAAACTTTAAAAGAGATTCCGGGGGATGTGGGTGACCGAGAAATGGGGGTTTGCCTTTTTGGGGTGCTATCTATAAGAGTGCCGTATCAAGGTAATAAGTACTGTAGGAGCAAGTGCTAGGTTTAACAGATAGAGAAAAGTCTACTTGGAGTCAAGTAGAGATGATCTTTTTAGGTATTAGAGAAAGTGCTAGTAACAGGGATGCTTAAAGGTAAGATTGAAAAGAATGCACTCTGCAGTGTGCACTAGAGAAGTTAGATATGAAAGTAGGTAACTTGAGTTTTACCTGTTTAAAAAGTTAAGGTTTAGTGGAGAGTTACTATTTTTAAAACAGCAAGATGGACTGAAAGGGGTGGTTACTTTTGTATTTTGGTACTATGAAATACTGTAGGATGGCCAATAAATTTAAATAATTGAAGGGGTGGGATTTCAAAAGTGATGGTTTTGTGATTACTCACATAAGCCAGTGAAAGTAGAGAGAAATGAGATATATGGTCAGATTAACATAAGAGGCGGGCAACTAGAAAGACAGTGGTATTTAACAAGACAACTTAAATGGGTTGGAAAAAATTCTGCCTGACTCAGAACAGAGAGAGCTGTGGTCTCTTTTGAAGTTTTAATATGCTGTTAAAACAGAATGCAAGCAAAACACAAGATAAAGAAAACAAACTACAGTATTCAAAATATAGAAAGGCAATACAGAAATACAAAAAATAAAAGCAAACTAACCTTTCCTTCACAGCAAAGTGTAGCAGAGTCTGGATGAGCCTTTCTGGTAAATTGAATTGGTAACACATCCAGGTACATCTGTCCTACTACTACTGGAACTGTCTGAGTATCCTCCTTCCACATTGCCCTTAATTCTGCCTGCAAATCCTGGTATGCTTCTGCAAATCAGGTGGTGGTTTTAAAAGTATAAATCGCCTAGTTTACAGTTATCTGCAAACTTGCTTAAGCAGGAGTTCCCAGTCTTTTAATTAGGGTTCAGAGAGGTACATGCTGAATAGCAAAGACCTGAAAACAGCTACCTGTGGTACTTCCTCTGGTTCCTTTCATGCTGTCTGAGGGCACACTTTGCCACTCAATGTGGGTCCTGTCCTTCAGCCAAATTATCCATTTAACTACATACGGATCAACTTGGGAGTAAATATAGCTTGTTGACAACAATGGAATAAGGTAGAGTATCTAATGCTTTGGAAAGGTCAAGGTATGCTGTATGGACAGTGTGACCACCTTCAACAGCATTTGTTACTCTCTCAAGAAAAGTGACCAGATTCTGGTTCTGTGTGATCCTGGGCTTCCTGGTCAGACTTTTTTTGTTTGATATTTGTGTTTTATATAGGAGGTCATTAGGGTGAAATTTGCACTGAATTTATTAGCCAACATATTTGCAGTAGTCACTGAAAAACAATAAATAGTACCATTATGAAGAAGTTCAGCTTAGACATTATTTTGTAACCTCCTGACACAAGTAAAGAAAGACTTGTAATTACTTCCAATGCCAGCCTAAGTTCATGCAAAACCTCTGTCCTGATGGTATATTTCAGTGCCTTGGAGAACCTTTTGATGTTCACCTTGATCTGTATTTTGTTTTTTTTAAATATATTTAAATTTACTTCTCTTTTACTGCACTGTTTGCATATTCATGTGGACCAGCAGACTGGTTTGTTCTTACCCTCCCCATTTTTAGCTTTAGTATGGGCTGACAGATTTATGCGTTTTTTTTTTTTTTTAGGAGTGTAAAATTGCTTTGCATAACTACTAGCAGTCTCAACGTACTGCAATTGTAGTTATACTTCAACTTTATTTCATCACAGAACTGCAAGAAATGTGTAGTCTTTGAAAAGGATATTTCTATCCACTGGTTTAGGGATTTTGAAAGGAGGTTTCCAGTTTGTGTTCAGATAGACTGGGAAAGGTATGCCAGTGGGATAGTGCACACAGTTGTCATATTTGTTTGAACCAGGTCAAAAACATTTTATCCTCTAGGGGGTGGTTTGACTATTTGATTTGTGTAAAACTTGTTTATGAAATTGAGAAATTTTTGCACATAGCTTACATTTGAGGTATAGGTCTTTAGATCAATGTGTGTGTATATATCTTTGAGAAGTTATCCAAGGGCTTGCACAAGTGTAAAAATACTGAGCATGTGCAACTCAGTGCCATTTTGTAGTTGGCTATTGAGATGTTAGCATGTATGTATGTAAGCTGTTAACTAGTTAGTTCGTATTTAAAGATGCTGCTACCCATCCAGATGTGCGTGTATGTATTAAAGCACATGAACGAAACCAAAGCCTTCTTTGTTATACGTGTTAGAATCGAATGAGTGACAAGTCTCTCAGTTTTTCAATGGATAGATAAAATTCTCAATGAGTGATGGAGTTTGTGTAACGGATGTTCCACGATGGGATCCTGTAACATGCTATTATCTGATAACTGGGTTTATTTACACCGAGTGGAATCTCAATAAATTGGTTTCAGAGACTCTAGGAATCTGTCTCGCCGTCATGTGATCATCAACAAATATAGATACTCTGCCGCAGTTCCCTTCAAGTCTAAAGGCATGGTAAGTGCAAAGCGCTTGTATAGAGAGGGTGCTTTCTGCCCCTGTGTGTTCAAAATGCTGGAAGACTTCAAGGTCAGGTAATTTGTTATTTACACTCTAGTGTTGAGCAACAGCATGCTTATCATCTTTTTATTTATTTATTTTTTTTTTTTTAAGATGAAGATCCATTATCTGTTCTCTTACTGAAAAAAGCACTATGTGGGCAATAAAGGTTTATATAAATACAAAGATTCATTATTACCTGGTTTGCATTCATTCTTTCACTTTTCTTAAGATGAATAAAGGCTACATGAAGAGCTGTCCTGCTTTCAATGTGCTGTGTTTTCCGTGAATTCTGCACTAGCTACATACAAGCAGGTTAGATCAACCCGCATGCCTGAATAAAGAAAAAAACTGATGTAAGATGACAGAACCAAGATGCTCTCCTCCAAAAAAGGAAACCAATCTGGTGGTCCCCTGACATTAATAAACTCTACAATAGAAGGAAGAAACTGTTGAACTGTTGCAGTAAAAGGAGAAGTCCCAAGACTGGAAAAACTCCCTTAGTAGCATCAACAAAAAGTTGAGATCCCTCATCAAAACCTCTAAAGCCAGCTATGAAGGCAGAATTGCAGCAGACACTAAAAAACACCACAAAGTCTTCTATAGTTATATTAAGAATCTCCACA
Source organism: Protopterus annectens (assembly GCF_019279795.1). Lineage (NCBI taxonomy): Eukaryota > Metazoa > Chordata > Ceratodontiformes > Protopteridae > Protopterus > Protopterus annectens. The sequence continues at coordinate 570,135,744 of NC_056750.1, read as the reverse complement.
GCAATACCCAGGTTTGCTCCGAGTTACTGCACAATAGTACCTCCTATACAGAGCTAACAGATATTGCCAACATACTGTCAGACAGATTCAGTGCCAACTTTACCCCCCCCAAGGGACCAATCACAGGCAAACAGCATTACTGCAGCACAGGTTAAAGCTGCCTTGTTCAAGGCCAAAAATGCAGCTTCCATGGACCTGACAATATCCCTGGATGTGTTCTACATGAACTACAAAGTGAACTGGGAAAACAGTGTGTCATGTGCCCTGTTCAATGACAGCCTCACCTCAGGCTTTGTCCCTACTGAATGGTGCACTGTTACAGTCATCCCTCTCCATAAAGGCGGAGCGACTACAGACCCTGGGAATTATCATCCCATTAGCCTGACGAATCTGATATGTAAGGCTATGGAGCCCATGCAATTTGGTTTTGTGAAAGGTAGATCATGCCCGCTCAACCTGGTTGACTTCTGAGTCAGTCACCAGAGCCGTGGATGACGGCAAGGCAGCTCATATAGCCTACCTCAAATCTGGCCAAGGCCTTTGATACCATTCCCACTCAGGAATTAATTGATAAACTCACCGAACTAGGCATCAACCCCTATATCACTAGGTGGGTTGCAAATTGGTTCACAGGTAGAGCCTACAGTGTGAAAGTAGCAGACTCCAAATCAGACTGCAGACCAGTCACGAGTGCAGTCCCACAGGGATCAGTCCTGGGTCCTCTCCTGTTTGGCATCTACTTGTCAAGAAGTCCAGGCCAACACAGAGGGACTCTGGCTGACAAAGTTCACAGACAACTGCAAGCTGGGAGCCATTATTAACTCCCCAAGTTCTGTAGACATCCTACAGAAAGGCCTCGCTGAGACCAATGACTGGTGTCGAAACCATGGCCTTAAGCTTAATGCCAAGAAATGCATCATCATCATCGCTTTTGGGAAAAACTCAGTTCCCACTAAAATTACCACATCGGTGGGAGTCCACTGAACACTGAAGGCATTAGAAGAGATCTGGGGACACATGTTGACAGCAATCTCTCCTTCGACCACCAGATTTCCTGTGGTCAGAAAGTCCTGTGTGGCACATCTCATTACCAAGGGTTTTGCATCCAGGAAGAAAGAGGTCATCATCTCTCTCTCTACTCTTCCCTCATTAGGCCAGTCCTACACAAACAGACTCAAACTCCAGCTATTCTCAGTCTCCTATCGTCTACTAAGAGGCGATCTCTGCTTCACTTGCAAAGCCATGTCTGACCCATCTTAGTTTGAAATGCTACATCTAAAGAAATACCAATCTTTCCGCACCACATGCTGCAGAGATTGCAACCTCATTACCACAATCAACAGAACATGCAGGAGGGACAGGTTCATAACCCAGAGACTGCCCGTGCTCTGGAATAGACTTCCCATGCATGTCAAGCAGAGCACCTCACTGGCCCTCTTAAAAGAGAAATCTTGAGGAGTGGATGGGAAATAGAAAGTTCACCCCAGGGATCACTCCAGTGGCTCTACTTGATAGAGGCACTGGGAACTAATGGGTGGCACAATGCCAAGGCACTTCTATGGGCTAGGCTTGTAAAGGCTCCAGGGCCATTAGCGTGGTACACACCTATGACTAGCTCAATTTGCCCAACATATATCCGTACATTATTTAACGCTGGGTAAGTGAGCAAACAAAACTTTTTTCTATTTCAAGTAACTCTATGGTGAAATACTCCTCCCAGGTCAGTCGCCTACCAACTTCTACATATTTATGCGTCTGCTTGGTGGACTTACTAATTTGCCAAATAATATCATGAAGCTCCATGAAATGCTTGTACATGGAGTACTGAGACAGGGTGGGAGTGCGGCTTAATCTGGAGATTTATTTTTAAAAGCTTTAACAGGGATGCAGTTGTATTTGTCACATCAACACAACATATACTGTAACTGACATGCACTGCTTGTTTTTAAGTCAGCTTTTAAAGCAGGTTAGTGATAAATAACTTCCTATTTTCAGAAGCCCTCCAAGAGGTTTTTTATACAGCTAGGGAAATTTGGCCAGCGCATCTTCAATAACACTGAAGTAGTCTGCACAACAGACACTAATAAGTTAATTACTGTTAAGATAGCAATGAGTGCATAATCAAATAGTTTCATGTATTTATTCCTCTTTTTAATTTTTAGTAGTTTATATGATCAGTTGTTTAGCTGCCACTAAAACTGTTTGCTAACTTACAAATTTCTGTAACTAAATCATGCTGTCTTCTACATCTGGGATAAGGAAGGTTTTCTTTGCGAATCCACTGAAAATGGTCCTTCTATAGCTAATCTAATTAACGAATCATAAATAACTACAGAAAACTAAGTAACATCATGCAACTGTTGTCCCCAATGACTTAATTCACTGTACTAAATGGGCTAACTGAACAGGTAAAATTTATCTGAAATTATTTTAATATAGCATCTCACACACACACACACACACACACACACACACACACACACACACACAAATACAAAAACATGCAACATATCATAAATGAGATGATCCGTGAGAACAGTTCTTATTTTTCCAAACAAAATGACTGGCTTTAAAAAGTACAAGTCAGAGGAAGAGAAACAGCTAAACTACTGACAAAAGCTCTCAATTCCTAGTTTTCCAAGCTAAATTACCGCACACAAGGTCAGCAATCTGGAACGGCTCTGTAAAACACCCAAAGCAATGTGGTTCTTTTAGAACAAAACATTCTTTTCACTCGCATTTGCCATAACCCCCAATCTCTTTCCAAAGATTAAAAATAGCTGCAGTTCTCAGAAACTGTGGAATTCTGCATAACCTACCTATGATTTTTCTTGTTTACTCTACAGAGTACAGTCAACATATGATTTGTAAGGGTAGACAGTGAATTCCTCAGAAAAAAGTCAGGCAGTAAATCTGCCCATTAGCATCTGCTCTTACAACCATCTGGGCAAGCTAGTAATCTGTACCAAAATGTCTCCCATGCACCAGACAAGTGTCAAGCACTTTACTACTTCCTGCAGTTCAGCTCTGTACACTCTGGCACAAAATCTTTAAAAAGTTCCTGGGACACGAAGGGAGCACACCTCTTGGTGAGGGTTGCTATTTAAACAGCTATTCTAGCAGAGTATGCCTTTATGACAACAGGTGAGGAGGCAAAAAATTTCACCACTTCCTTTCAAGTGTATAATTTATAGCATGGGACTGTGATTGTAATGGGATTTTTAACCCTGTTGTAAAATGTCGTTAAAAAAATCACTTTAGTGCAACCAGTATAGTTTATGGCATTTCCCCAATTACTTTGTTTTTGTAACAGCACAGGAAAGAACTTAACATGTAATGTTTTTTCCTCTTATATTAACACATTTATTCACAGTTATGCAAACAGGGTAAGCATATCTGACATTAGGGTAACATTGTAATACTGCCACTATTAAGTAAGCAGTTAAAAAGTATTTCACCTGAACAGGATGAAAAAGCAGTTGAACTGTAAATTTAGTACCACTGCTGTTATACTGAATGGGTTATGTAAATACCAAAGATGAAGCAGAGAATAATCTACACAAAGGAGACCATAGTAGCCAGAATAAAATGCCTGGCTGTGATGATTAGGCTCTCTAAATGCTAATGATATGGTTTTCTGCAGGCTTGTGGAATTTTCTTTGAATGTCAGCTGAAAGAAAGCAATTGTTACAATACTATGACAGCAGATTATACAATACAGACAAAAGTTATGAGAGAGAGTTGAAGATTTTGTGACTACAGACCGAACTTACAGCAAGGACATTTAAGTTTACTGATGAAGACCTTAGTAAGCATCTGACTGAAATTATTACGGACAGCATCTCTGCATACATCACAGTAAATTTGAGAGATTATTCAGATGGAGATGGCCTCAACAAAGGACAAAAATATGAAGTTATGCTAGCGGATCGTGACCAGTTAGGTCAACTTGCTTATCTCATTCTGAACGTATAAGAGGAAGGAAATGCTAAAAATAGGACACCCCGTAAGCCTCGTTAGTGCTGCACAAATAATGACATTATTTGGGTTACCTCTACTATAATGTGTGGTGGGAAAATAAAGAAATGACTGATGCAATTAGCATGCAACTTCAAACCGAGTCACATATTAATGCTCTGGATAATGGGGATTGTGTAGGACTCTGCCTCCATTACGATTAGTACTCGCTGCATGCAGACATCAAACTACCTCACCGATTAGGACATAAGTAGACACCATCTGAAAACTGCTTCAAAAGGTATCGGGGAGTACATTCAAGTAAACATATGGCTCCTCAGCTCTTGCCCTACGATACGTTCAGCTACAGCAAGAAACAAAACTGAAGTCCACAGTGGTGATGAGATTCCCTATCCTCGAACCAGAACTTCCATGCCACTACAGAAACTCTGGATAAAAACATGGTAAGTTTTATGCTGCGATTGTGTCAGGACCAGCCATAACTGATCTCCCACAAACAGTTACTGTTCATAACAATGTTGACACGGCTGCAGATTAACAAAAAGGCAACAATAGAAAAAACAGAAAAACAACTGTCAAAAGACATACCTCATCTTATGGAGACAAACCCAAACCATTATGATAGAAGGAGCAGCACTGGTAGAAAAGTGAAGCTCTTCTTGAAGTTGGGTTCAAAAACTATTTACCGATCCATACATAAAATGTAGCGCACACACACCATGGGGAAATTGCTTTTAGAATTAGATAAACTTGACAACCTTTACTTGAAGAGTAAAACAGTCTGGCACTTCTAGGTTTACACTTCATGCTAAAAAAGGATGGTATCCTCTATAAACTTCTGGATCCTTAGAATACCAGTATAAAAACAGACATCCCCCCAGGATTCCAAGTGCAGAGCAGCTTAACACAATCTTTGCTAATATGAAAGTGTTCAGCAAGTTTCTGACCATTACAGCTTGATGAACAATCACACCTTCTGGCAACATTTGAGATATGGATGCTACAGAGGCAAACACCTGCCATTTGGACAAAGTACATCTCAAAATCTGTTCCAAGACAACACTGGATAAAGTTGTGAACATCTCCACAGTGAGGCTAGCACAACTAATGAGATGTGTGTCTTTCCAGATGAAAATGAAGATGATCATGGCAAAAATCTTATCAATCCAGTGGATACAGCAAGTATTGTATGGTTTAAAACCACACACACAAAAAAGGTCAAAGTCAGAGACATATCTCCTCAAAACAAAGAAATAATTCAGCAGTCCCATAAATCAATGCAAATTAAGCAACAAGTCCAGTGAAAAAGTGAGTGCCCAGCATGTGGGACACTGACCACCAGACTTATCTGAAGAATTGATTACAATCATTATGAAGGTTTGTAGACCTAACTGAAAGGCCCAGGTACATCACTACTGCAGAATAAGTGGATTCTTTTATTTATTTAACATGTATTGACCGTGAAAGTCCGACTAGGACACAGCCTATCTTCAGCAGAGGCCTGGGGAGAAACACTCCAGATGCAGGTCTTTGGATTGTGGGAGGAAACCGGAGTACCTGAAGGAAACCCACGCGCATGCAGGGAGGACATTCAGACTTCCACACAAAAGGCACCCCAGCCAAAAATCGAACCGGAGAACCTCTTGCTGTGAGGCAACAATGTTAACCACTGCATCACTCCGACGCCTAAGACACTAGAAAGGTTTCAACCTTAGTTTGTTTTTGACACTGTTACCATTAAAATATTTTCACAAATCCATCATCATGTTCAGTTTTTAAAAAGTTCATATCACGATTAAAATTCTTAACTTATGTTCTTTGTACAGTTTGTTATAATTGTATAAATCACTACTTAAATAAATCTAACAGAACATGATTTGTCCCAGTCTTAAAACTATTGTAATTAGTTTTATTCTTAAACTAAATTTTACAAACTTTGTAAAACACTTCGGCCAATTTCTACATGTGAAAGATTCATCTGTGCAGAGTATTGCTTCATAACGTTCTTCTCAATTATCCCTTGGATAATTAGATATCCAAGGTCAAAAATCTTTAGAAATAAAATTATCCTGGTCTCCCTGAATAAAGCACAACTCATCAAAATATCTTGAAGACCCTTCCTTTACTCTCTTTATTACAATGGCAAAATAGAGAACCTTCTATTTTTGTGTGCCATTTCACTAATGCACTACTTTTATGAATCTCAAATTTAAACTTCACATGCTCCAAAATTAAGTCCCAGTACAGTAACACTGCACATGAAATACCTGCAATTCTCTACTGTCCAAGGAATACAGTGCCACTGGCCATCCAACTGATCCCAGGTAGTGAGAGCTGCTGGTACCCTCGTCAAATGTATCACTAACGAATAATGAACTGCAGGGGTATGTGTTGAGCCCTCTTCTCTTTGGCATTTATTCTACAGGCAAACAATAATCATGAAAAAAAAAATTCTCTCAACAAATCTGAGGAGCAGGACTAAATATAATTGAAAAAAAATCAGAGTTATGCCTAAATCCAGTTGAGAAATAAGCTATCCGGTAATTATACACAGTATGCATTTTGGCTCTCCTGTAGAATATCCAATTTATGCCATAAAACAAGTTGGCTATATGCCAGACTTCCTCCACCAAACCTTGTTTAATAGCTACACCAAAGAACTAGCACTATATATAGGCATAAAAAACTAACCACGCAGTCTGCTGTCACTAATCTCCTATGTAATATCAAGAAATAACAATATCAGTCAAGAAAGCAAGCTATGAAGTGTTAACAAGCCCATTTTGCCTCAGTTACAAGCACGTCTTCATTAAATGTGCCTGTGAAATTAGTCATAGGCCTCTTCACATCTGCGGTCATTTACAGAAAATCCACAAACCTCACCACCACCATAGAAAAAGGTGGTTTTACGACTCAAATGATATATTCATCAAAATACACAAAGGTATAAGCTGCAATGTTTTGATATGTCTAACCGTATTTCCATCTAGACCAAGAGAATTTTTTTATCCAAAGAATATAGTTACTCACTTACCAATCAACTAGATTCCCATCTAACTAACAAACAGAGTTGCTCAAAACCTGAGAGATTCCCATCAGATTCACTTGTGAAAAATACTCAACACATCTCAGACCACTATAAATTTCTCACAATTCTTTCATGCAAACTAATCAGGGTGAAAACACTGTTAAGCAATTTTAATTTTACTTAACTGAAAAGGAGGATCTTTTACTGTCTATTCATGTCAAAATAACTGATATTTGTGAAAGAAACAAATGTTTTCAGTTTTGACTAAATTCACATTCCTAGTTCTAGTCACTAGGTGGTGTCACAGACAAAACATTTTACAAGCTGCAATATTTACAATACCCATCATGACATTTATTTAAATCATATTGCTAGTTAATGAGATGGGTGTAGATGAAGCAAACTGCTGTACTATATTTCTAAAGATTTTACAGTTTTACACCATCCATCTATATTTATCACTCTGTGCCATTGCACTTTTCCCAACTCACTCTCAATTTTATCTCAATCTCTGGATGGCTTACAGCCTGAAACAGTGTATTAAGCAAAGCTGATCTTTGGCACCAAACATTATCACAAGGTTATCTTTGTTAGCAAAGGGACATTCAAACTGTAAATCATTTATTAAGTTCTTGTGTCAAATGAGATATGTCCCAAACTCTACTCTTACAACATTTCTTTGTTAATGGAATACCATCAAAACTGTTCCTTATTACATATATGCAATCATTTTCAACGTTTCAATCTCTGCCAAAAGCTGCAGTTCTCTAAACGATGTTCACACTCCAGAGACACCAAAACTGACACATCCTTATAAGTTGTGGTGATCTACAGCTAGAGTTGACAAACAGTTAACAGGTAATGGACGGTGGGTGCTGTAGGCTTGTTTTCTGAGCAATATTTTAATCCAATACCAGTTTACTCTCTCTCTCTCTCACACACACACAGTTTGAGACTTTTGCATCACTGCTGCAGCCGTTACAAACATTAGCCACATAATATTTATCATCAGGCTGCATAAAACTAATTTTCTCCAAATGACAACATGCTCAAGGCAATGCATAAACAATGTCATCACATGAGAAGGAGCCATGTTTAAAAACTGATTAATCCCCTGACTTTGGAGCTATCTTATAAGAAGTTAACTAGCCTTACACTATCTCCACTATGCATTTTACTTCTCAAATGGGTGTATTAAAGGACAGCCTTAAAGGCCAATCATATCTAAACAGTTTTTAAAAGATATAGCCTCCTTTTTCCTAAAGACAACAGCGGAAAAACTTAGAAAAAGGGACCACCTGACTACCTTATGAACTAAAGGATGGAAGAAGCTACTGCATAAAACATTTTCTTTCTGGCAACCCAACTTCAAAGATAAGAATAAGGAATAGTACATTCTTTTCTTCTAAAACCAGATTGGTCAGTCATTTAACATCCTGCTTAGGTGTCGTAAAACTCAAAACAACCCTGTTCCCATGAGAATGTAAGCCAATGCTAGTCATCATAACCATTATCTCATGGTAGAGTTCTAGGCTAGCCCCTTTTGTTAAAGGTATACTATGGAATGTACAGTGTATACAAATTATTTTTGTGCATACCTTGACAGTATTACATCAGTCTTGTAAAAGCTGTTGGCCCCACGTCAAACAATGTAAAGGAAGGTCTGTGTCACAACCAAAGACAGCTCCCTACAGTAAGTAGATTTCCTTAGAATATTAGGCAACCTATTTTCACCCAAGTTACTGTACTACATGTAATTTCACTCCTTACAACTATCTTCCCAAAACTTGCACATTTTGTAAATGCACTGCACACCTCTGTCTCTCTCAACTGACCAGATTTTTGCCTCATATTTTTGGTCTGTTCTTCATAAAATGCGTGTGTTCTGGCAAATCAGTAAGGATTGAATTCACTAAATAATGACAGCGTTTCAGATTTTATATACTTTAGAAAATGTAAAGTAACACAAAAACTTTTACTCTTGCAACTTTCTAAGTTTAAGAGCAATGTTTAAAAACTGTCCATATATTTGAGCCTCTGTTTCTGCAGTATTATGACTTTGTAAAGATTTCTTTTTTGAGAGGTATGACACTACGTTCTACCTTTTCTGCGGAAGTTATTCTTTCTTTGAAAATTCACAAAAGTACACCTTTCTCTTGCCTATGGTATAGTGCATGCTCCTGCTGTTTAGTTATTTAGTAGAATCGTTCGTGTGTTGAAGATTTTGGCACACAACCCTGTGTGTCAAAATCTGCTTATGCATTACAAATTCATATTCATTACTGCACTAATGTTGGAAATCCATCTTGGTCTTCTTTTGTATTGGATCTTTTCCAGCACCTTTGTTTTCCATAATAAATCATATCTTTGTAATATGTGGTCATAGTAAATGACTCCTAGTTTTACTACTGGATTATTTGCTTACATATTGACTGGTTCAGTCTTAATGTAGTCCATAAAATTCTGCAAAAAGCTTTTCTCTAGGACTACAGTCGGAGATCAATTTTCTAGTGTGCAGCATCACTTACAGCCCAACTCTCATAGCCATATGCTATTGTTGGAAAAGACACATCTCTTAACTATGCAGACCTTTGCTGACAATGTGATGTCTTTGCTCTTTAACACCCAGTTTTGACAGTTTTACTTGCAAGAAGGAAGCATCCTTTAAATTTCATGGCTGCAGTCATCATATGCAGAGATGTTTAAGTCAAGGGGAAAAAACACTACCACTGCCTCCAGTTATTCTCCATCTATTTGCAAAGAATCGACAAAAATTGTTGACTATTTTATATTTTTTTATGTTGAGCAGCAAGCACGCTTGTGCAGTTTCTACATTCTCCTTCAGCAGGCTAGTCAACTCCTACCCACTTTTAGCCATCACAGAGGTAACATCTGCCTATCACAGGCTGTTAATATTTCTCCTGGCATCATAGACTCCAGCAACGGATTCATCTAACCCAGTGCACAATACATGTCCCAGCAACAGATAAGACAGCCTGGCCTGAATTAAAAACAGGGATTCAAACCATGAAACCTCAGAATTCCTCACCTCAAGAATAGTTAGCTCAGACACAGGTCCCTTGTTTAACACCAAGTTGGTAGCACTGTAAATTGAAAAAGAAAAGAAAAAAAAATCAATTTAAGCAGCCTTGCTGGGTACAGTGCGTGTGTGTCTGTGACTATCTTCTTAAGACTTATAGGGGAGCGGAATTAAGAAAGGCTTTGCTACAGCAGCCATCTAAATAGGATCCCTGTGAAGTCCAAGCTGCTAGGTTCTACAAAACAAAGTGAAGTGGCAGTTATTTAGATATGGCTCAGACTTTGAGGAAACCAGGGCAAAACACATGAAATGGCATATTCAGTCTAGAGCATTAGGTTTAGAGGAGAGGATATGGACAGCATATTAACCATTGTCTAAACATGACACATCCACTGACAATAAATTAGTGAGCAGTTCTGCACTATACTGGTAACAGCAGCACCACCATAGCAACCACGTGCAAATGTTTTACATCTCTCAAGAAAACACCCACATATTAACTAAAGCAGGACTGCTCAATGTGCACTAGTAAAGATTAAGGTCATCACTTCAGGAAGACAGACACTACAACAGCACAACTACAACTTCACTAAACTTGTAGTAACATTCTGGACAGGAAGACAAAGACACCACAACTTCACTAAACTTGTTAACAACATTCTGATTTATATATTGGCATGTAGCTTATGATGTCAATTCCACAAGTTTTCAACTGTTATGTAAGAATATATGTCCTATATATTTTCTTTTGTGACAAGTCATTAAGCCTAGTCATTGAACAGTTTCCCCAAGTACAGTAAATGTTAACTTCTCATGATGCTGTGCAACCTCAGAGTAGAATACATTACTTAAAAGAACTCAAAAGATAAAGTCGCTCCACAGGAATTGGTGCAGCTTGCTCCACCTTCATCTGAACCCATTTGGTGCAATAGTTTCACTCGAATGGCATTCAGTGAAAAGCAATCTAATTAAAACTACAATATCCAAACTCTCCAGAGAACAGAGCTCAAACAAGCCCTTTACTCTGCAGACCCGCAACAATAACTCTTATTTAATATTACTAGTGTTTGCCTTTTGGGTTTCAGCTTCTGTAAGTCTCCTCATGGCTGTCCTCCTACATGGGTGCAATACTGAGACGAAGTCCTTCCCGTTTAGAAGCGTCACTACCTATTAACCTTATTCCGCTGCGATTACATTACACAACACCTGAGCTGCAGAATCCAGTACCAAGGCAAATCATACCTTGTATTATCCAATCAACAATTTGGTGCTGCGTAAAGTTTCCTAGCATTCGATTCTTATGATACTGTGCCTGCATTTTGCAAACTCAAAACTGTACCGTTACTTGTAGCTTCTTGAACCTTGCATTTAGTTAACGTTTCACAAAACCTAACATTTGAAGAGCTCCAAGTGTGGGTTACACAGTCTGTCAAAAAACAAGGTTCTGTTACATTTCATATACTACTGAGTACTTCTTCATCTGCCAACAAAGCATACATTAAACTAATGCTTACTTTGATGCATGCAGGCATGAAACCCGGACTACAATAACTACATTGTTTTCAGTTTAATGGGCAATACTTAGTAAATAGTCTACATACAAGAAATAGTATTTTTACAAGTTAAATATTATAATCACACATTATGAAACGTGGCAGGTTATAGTAAAAGTCTCACTCATTAAAGCCTTCACAAAATTCAGAAGGCATACAAGACTCACAAACTCTGAAAAGAATAAGATGCCCTTAGCTATCAAATTGTTTGTGTCTTTCGGCTTTTCCCGATTAGGGGTCGCCACAGCGGAACTCCGGTCCGCTAATGATTGGCAGTAGATTTTTACGTACTGACTTGCCGGGCCTAACGCACAACCTTCAACGAAGGAACGCCCATTCACGCATGTCGCCACACAGAAGACGGGCAACGTCTTACTGTGAGGCGACAACGCTACCGCACCACCACATCAACTGGTACAACCAAATTCATGCAGATTCCTCAAGAAATAAAGAACCAACAGGAGCAATTGGCTACATTCATTTTTTGACCGCTATTACTATGCCACTAATCTCTCAATTTCTTCGTTAAAGTATTTGTCCGAGCATCTAATTTATGGTTTGCTGCTGTATTAGAACACCAGCGTTAAGTTATGACATCAGAATTCGGAGACCTCAGATTTGTGCTCTACTGTGAAAAACAGAAGAAGCTTTTTTTACATCCCTTGTTAGTTATGTTAAGATTTCATTTTGTAATTATCAGGGCTCAGTCATCTAACAAAACCAAATTAGATGAACGATCCATTAAAAAAAACCCACACACAGATCTGGAAGCAGGACTGGAATTCCAACAATTAGCACCGGAGTCCCATTCACTAGTTAACCACAAAGCATCACGTTCAATGCAGCAGACATGCCACATGCTACTCTGCCCTACAGACCCCATCAAAAGTTTAGGAAAGCTTATCAGAGTCTAGTAAGTACAGAAGTGTGTGTACATTTTTGGGGGGAGGGGAGACATACTGAAGCGACTGCAGCCGCATACCAAGAACTTACTTACTTGTTTCAGTGAAGCGAGCTTGTGATTTGAGAGTGACTGAATGTTTACTATGGATTACCAATGCAATCACCAGTGGAACAATGATGAGGAGTAAATGTAGGGGTGTGTGTGTGTGTGTCCATGTGAGATGGAGAGACAGAGAAGCTGATTACAGAATTTTGGAGAGAGTTTCATTCACCTCAGAGCAGTAAATCCTGGAAAAGTACACAATTAAAAGGAGGCAATTTGAGAGAGGAATTAAGCTGTTTAGAAAAGTAGTTCATATACTGGCACTTGATCTCTTGGCTTGGGGTTGGTATCCATGAGGAACAAGCTTTGTAAATTAAAAAAATTCTGTTTGTTGTACTTTGACAGAAAATGGTACACAGAGAGATGTACTCAGCCAGTTACGTGGTTATTTTGTCTGTACATGTAAGCTTTGGGAGTTAGTCTGTGTTTGAATGCAACTACCCTCCAGTCAGTTAAGCACAACTACATCATCACAAGTGAATGAAGTGGAAGACATCAGTGGATCAGAATTTCCAGATTTTTGACCTGTTCCTCATAAAAATGTGCGGTTTTCTGGCAAATCAATGGGGATTTAAGTCACTAAATAATGAATCATTTGCATTTCAGACTTATATCCTTCAGAAAATGCATAGACACACCTGTTTTTTTAAGCAACTTTATACATATAAAACAGTAATATTTAAAATCTGTCCCTACTTTGGCCCTTTGTCCACCCTTATTTTATTTTAGGCTTTGTCCAGATTTCTTGCACTAAGAGGTGGAAAAGTACATTTGCAAGGTAAATTATGCTCCTCTACAGCCACATATATTTTTCTGAAACATACTGCAATAGCAACTATTTAAACTTACACTAGGATAAAGATCTCACTTTTCTGAAATTTAAAATCGGCATATTTCTTTCAAACTGGGCTGAAGAGAATGGTGAAAAATAAATACGTGCATGCAAACCTGTTACTAATGTATTATATAATCTACACCAAAATCAATTGGTTGCATAGCTACACATGTCCATTATCTGGCTGTGCACCATCTCTATACAAATGCATGCAAACATGTGCACGTGTATACGTGTGAGGGAGAGAAATACAATTTTCTGATATTTACAATATAGTATTATGCAGCAAAATCAGCTATCTATACAAATCGACCTGTTGTACAGTTGTGTTTCATATATAGCTTGATGCAACACGGCTCATTTTGTACGTCGTCTAGTACAACAAGGCAATAGGCAGCAAATGTACGTCAGTTGCATCATTTTTGGTAAGGAGGATCCAAGAAGTGAACACATTGCCGACTCCACCTTCTGCAACAATTACAGGTAATCACACTCTATAAAAAACAAAGTGCGATCCTCCGTTTTTGATGCAACCATCCTGATATCAACACAATGATCAGCATTTCAGGCTTTGCTCTCATGGTTCTAATGTCACCATGGCGACTTTTTATTTTTTTGGCAAAGCACAGTCTGTTACTTATGTGCATACCTCTCAACTGTCTAGATTTTTGCCTCATATGTTTGATCTGTTTTGCATAAAACATGTGGTTTTCTGGAAAATCACCGAGGATTGAAGTCAATAAGTAATGACAGGCATCCAAGTTTCAGACTTGATATCCTTCGGAAAATGCACGAAAGTGCAAAAACCTATCATTCTAACAACTAAGTTTATAACAGCAATATTTGAAGCCTGTCCCTATCTTTGGACCTATGTCCAGACTTCTTGTGCTAAGAGGTTTCCTGGCCAGCCATTAAATTTAGCTGATAGTCATAAGTCTATTCCCTTTTAACAGAACTGATGCTACAAGCAATCTGTGTGTTTTTAGAATTTTTCCACTTATTTGTTTTGCAGATGTCCAATTGGTCCAGTAAAGCTAGATCACAGGATGCTCTGTCGGCAAAGCACAGGTTGCCTCCCAGCAGCCTGTAAAGACTGAGGGTAAGGGCAAGGCCTTGGAGGTGGTCCCCACATACCTCATTTTTTTAAACTATGTATTTTTGTGAAGCACCTCTGTGGATGCTCCAGTTATTGCATATGCCTGGGGACAGGTATATACCAAAGGGGGCACTGTACTCAATGACTGGCCTTATGAAGGCAGGGTGCAACAGAGTGGATGACATCTTTGGATCTGAATTTGATACACTTGCTTATAAGTTGTTCAACACACAATGATTTCCTTACTACTGTACACATGATGGTCAAAGGCCAAGTTGATGTCTACATGTATTCCCAAATTACTGACTACTGGGTCTAACTCTTAGGGGTATATTACCAATGTAATAATTTGGGGAGGTGGCTATCTTACTAAAGGATATTATGCACTTCTTGGCATTGTGTTTAAGAACATCACTTCAGCACTAGTTATTAATCTGGGTCAGGTTTTCCTGGAGGATATCTGTGTCACAAGAGGAATTAAATGACTGCAACTAAATTCGCAATCATCTGCAAACTTGGTTAGACAAATGCCTTTGACATTAGCCTTGATTTCAGAGAAACAGATGCCAAAGAACAGCAATCCCAGCCCTCTGCCCTGAGGAACTCTGCTAGTAACCAGTCTTTCTGAGAAGGCAGACTTCCCTAGTCTAAATCATTGGGCCCCATCTATAACCTAGTTGGTTATCCAGTGGGTGTTGTAGCAGTTAATACCAAATACAGTGAACTTATTTACAATGCCTGAGTGGGATATTGTGTCGGATGCTTTGGCCAGATTGTGGTAGGCAGCATGCACCACCTTGCTCTCATCCATTGTTCTGGTGACCTTCTTGACGTCGTCCACAAGGTTGAGTAGGCCTGAGTTTGGTCGAGTATTTGTAGGTTTCCTATGTTGCCTTTTAACATATCTAGGATTATTCTTTACATATTAGTCAGACTTGTGGATGGCTTGCTCTTGTGCAGTACAATAACCGTTGCGGTCCTATATCCATACAACACAGCCTGATTTGTAGGCTGTAGTTAAATAGTAATTCTAGCGGGCCCAGTAGTTCTTGTCATTTAGGTACAGCATTTCAACTAGAAATAATATTCTTTATATAGCAAATACCCAGTGCACTTTCAAACAGCTACCAGAATACATTTTTACTGATGTTTCCCTGATTATGCCTGCAGTATCTTCTGTCTAGACACCAAATCATTACAATACCTACTTGGTGTGGCATTTTTACTCTTCTAAAAGGAGCACTGTTCTCTCCCTTGCAATGCATTACTCATAGTAAACATACTACACCTTTTGAGTTAGCCGCTCTCTGGAGGACTTTGTGCCCTCAACAGCCCCCCCCTTACACATATACATCAATTTTACAACAGCACAATCATAACCCAAAGCAATCAACATTTTAATAACAGTCAATCACATATGCGTCAATTAAAGTGCACACTGACAGAAGTAAGAGTCGACACAAATGTGAAATGCAAAGCACAAGCTCATCAAGTGAGTGTTCACCTGCGTATGTGTATACACTCAGTAGATATCATTTTACGGGTACACAAAATGCCTTCACTGAACAAAAACACTAAACGTTCAGAAGAACACAGCAACCAAAGAAACTGACCAACGTAGTTTATTTTTTATTAACCGATTTAAAAGTTTTGTCTTCAAAATACACAAGTTTCATCAGAATCAGCATATAAAGAACAATCCTTCATTTAAATACTCCAAATAGGTCACATGACACCACTGTTAAAGATACAGAAGCAGTTTATGGTCACAACTAATATAGTTCTTTGAACTGTATTAGTTTACAATAAGAATATTTGTACATCTTTTTAACATTTTAATCTATTAATGTATTAATTTTTTAAACTGGAATCAATTGTAAACCAAAAAAAATTCTTCTTAATCCTTTTATCTTCAAAGCACTCACAATAGAGGAATAGTCATCAAGCCTTGGTAACTTTTTGGCATCAGTTATTTGCCATTTAAATTCACATTTTTTCAAGCAAATCTTTCCAAGGCTCCCTTTTAAATTCTATTTTACTTTTTCTACAACTTAAAATACAAGCTCATGATTTGGAAATTCACTAATGGGTCTATAAAGTGCATATTTTTGTTTTTACAGTCATAATTAAATACTTCTAAAACAAAATGCAAGTAAAACAGAATTTATTAAAGAAAAAAAAAAAAAAAAAAAAAAAAAAAAAGACTCTGGCGCTTCGTCAAACAACTGCTTTCAAGGATTTTGATGTTTTATATATATAGCTTCTTCTGTGTCGTTTATCTATAAATTAAATTCTTACCCTAAGATGTCACAGTTTTCCCAATGTAAAATGCTTTTTCACGTTGCCACATATACAACTCATTTTGTTTTACAATTAAAATAACCATCAACTCCAACTATGTCACTGATGAACAAACATCATCTTCATTTATATAACAATTTGATACACTTTCAACATTTATTAGGTACCCTTTTTAGTTCCAACACCCATAGGACATTTATCCACATTTTCTATTAACTTTTGAAATTAAACCCTTTCTTGCAAACAAAATCTTAAGATTGTCGCCATCTTGTTAACTTTAACAGTTTTTTAATTGTTGCAAATAATATCCCTAATCAATCCACTGAGTAGGGTACCTATCATAGCACAAGGAAAACTTTCCTCTCTACTGCTTTCATTGAAAACTTCATTATCAATGTCCCTAAACAACACTGGAGTCCCATTTGTCTTTTTACCTACCACCTCTTACTGAATACTTAGAAAAAAGGCATTAGGGTATCCTCTCTTTTTAAACATACTGTCCAATACTTCTATCGCCTCAGTGAATGTGTTTTCATTGGAAATCATTCTTGCTAACAACCATTAGACCATAAA
This sequence comes from Protopterus annectens, assembly GCF_019279795.1. Classification (NCBI taxonomy): domain Eukaryota; kingdom Metazoa; phylum Chordata; order Ceratodontiformes; family Protopteridae; genus Protopterus; species Protopterus annectens. The sequence goes on along the minus strand of NC_056750.1, from coordinate 570,118,334 downwards.
AAAATGCAGTTTTAGAAATAAGGGTGGCATCTACTAAAGTGTTAAAGAAATAGATTAAGTAGGTTGTTGATAAATATTAGACACACACTTATGCTTAATGTCTTCAACAATAGCTATATCCAAGTAACAGAGCTTTTCATTAGAAACCTCGTATATAAACTTCAGAAAGAGTGTAGTCCCCGTTAATATAACCAATTTTTATGGTTCCACCAGCAAAAAATACAAATATACAATAACTTACTTCCCAAACCCTACTTTTTAACATATTCACACTTGAAAAAATAAAATTTCCTCTCCCATTCTGCAATAACTAGGTTAGCAAAATCTGGGGCACAAGCTGTACCCACTGCTACACCAGTTGTTTGACAGTAATATGCACCTCAAAAACAGTTATTTTTAAGACCATCTAGTAGTTACAACATTTTTTCATTAGTAACAGAACTCATTTCCGTAAGATACTCATTAAACCACTCTAAACACACTTAAAAGTGGAATAATTGAGAAAATGTCTAATATCAATAACCACAAAAAGTGTATCTTCCTTGTATAAATCATCCTTTACACTTCTCAAAAAAAATCTCACGAGTCTTAGTAAATCGGCTGCTTTACTAACTAGTCCCTTAATGTTATAATCAAACAACTTGGCAATGGGGAAGGTTTTTGACCCCCCTGCATCCACAACTGGCCTATGATATAGATTTATTAGGTCTTTATGTATCTTGGAGATAACAAAAATTGAGGGAACAAATTACTTTAAAACTCCATAAATGTAAATTCATCGTGGTTAATTTGCCCCTGGATGAACATACCATGTAGAATATTAATCAATTCTACTGTTTACTTTTTGGAAACTTCCTTACGTGATTGATTACTTAAAACATCCACCATTTCACATGAATAGTATAAACAGTTCATAACTTCCAGTCCCCCTCCTTTATGCAGTTTCATAAGCAGAATATTTTTGTTGGAACAAATATTTCTTAAAATCTTATTTCCTTGGGGATTTAGGTTGAACCATTTCTGACCCTTTACCCTTTTATCACTTAATAGCTCAAGAATATCCCACAAAATTCTTTCAAAAAGGGCCAATACTGGGTTTAAGGGTGGATTAAATGTACTAGTCCTCTGTAGCTCCTTTCCACCCACTTCCCAGTTACGAACATCATTCTTAAAGCAATGTGCTAGACTAAGTGTCCTACTAAATAACCTAAAATTAACAACTGTATTCTACAAAGTTTCTCATTGTGGGAGAAAATGTATTCCCCTTTTCAAACAAATTAGCAGGCTCCTCAGGAATACAAAATTTGCTACAATTATAAAACAGTAAAATCCTATAATCGATTAACCACTTTTGTTTCCCCTACTGTGGGCGCCAACTAGAGCTGTGGAAATTCTTCACATTTTATCTCCCTCTCCCTTTCTTCGGATTTCTCCCTCTCCTCCATTGCCTCACTCCCCACATATTGTTGTATTGTTCCTCTCCATAAAAATTCCTGCATGCAACAGGTTTTTGTTGCAAAATCCCTTCCAATATGGGGACTACATCTAAAGGGATCAAGGGGCAGTGACAAAATTGAAATCTTTTTTTTTTTTCGTTAAATGCTTCTAAGTTACCATTATACAAGACAGTAAAATTGTTTTTCCTGGTCCCCTGGGTATTGTTGGTGCCAGGGTATGATATGTCATCATATTATATCTGATCTCTATTAAGCTTCTTTTTTTTTTTCTTTTTTTTAAATCACATGGCTGTTCTTCAGTTATTTGGAATGAAGAAGGCCTCAATTCCTTCAAGTAACCTCCCATTCAGCAAAAGTCATCGTTATTGAACTTTTAGGATCATTAACCATGCAAGAAAACACTAAGTGGGTCATATCAATATTAATATCAAAGCTGAATCTGTACACTCAGATTTGACTACATGAACAAATGTCCAGGTAAAAGAAATGCTGAACACACAAGTAAAAGAAGAGAAGACACACAAGGAAAAAAAAAGTGCACACATACACACACAAGGCCATTGAGAAAGATCACCACTGGAGATGCCTGCTTTCTTCCTAAAAAAAAAAAATTAGTCTGTTTATACCACAGCAAAGATATAAATTGGGTGTATGGCCTCCATGGCCTTCAACATGGTAAGAGGACAGAAGAGAAAGACTGACTGAGACACTGGATATGTGATTAAGTGGACAGAACTGTAATGCTACTAGGAATTGATAAGGTGAATAATAATGACTGTTTCAATGTCTAAACCAGTAGAACAAGAACACTTGCAACAAACTGATTAAAATCACGCTACTTTTGTTAAGAAAGTTGGCAAACCATACATCACCACCCAGATTGGAGAATGAATGTTCTCCAACAGGATATTAATGTTCAGGTAAAAAGCCCAACAAAAACAAGCCCACTTCTTCAAGGTAGCATATTAAGTTATTAGGAAGCTCTGACCGAAGAGAAGCAAACTGCCATCATTTTCTCTCACTAGCTAATTGTAAAGTGTAAAATAAAAAAAACATTAAACTAATACAAGTAGCTGCAATAACTGCAAGGATCAGTTTAATTTAACCCTAGTTAAGAACAGTTTTAAAACGCCATGTTTAGTGAGGTAAAAAATAAACAAAACAAACATGAGATAGAGAAAGTGCGTGAGAGGAGAAAAAAAGCAAATGTGTGTGAGAAAGACAGTGAGTAAGAAGACAGACTTAAGTGAGTAAAACAAGACAAGAGGGAGAGACGTACCTCTCAACTTCTCTCCTCAAAAATTGAGTTTGCAAGTGGATTTTCATCAATGTACGTTATTTCAACAATAACTAGTATGAAACTATAATGTCCAGCTTTGGTGACCAACTGCAATCCTCACATGATTTATCAGAAAGCAGAGGAGGCAAATTAGAGAAGTTAGGCAAAAGCAGAGACACATGGGGGGAATGCAATGTTTTGTACTGTGTCCCCCCATTACATTCCCATTCCTATGATCAACAAGTGAGGTGTATTCAAAGTGGCTGTAATTGGTGGGCACGTCTGTATGTCTATCTGTATCTATGTGCATAAGTGCAAGTCTGTGCATGTGTGACAGTCTGTCCTTGCATGTGTTAGCCGTCTTACCTTGTGTATGAGGCTGATGTGAATGTGTTGACATTAATAATATGATTTAGAACTAGGATGTAAAATTTATTTATTTTATTTTTATTTTACATTTGTTAACCGGGCTAGTCTAGCTGGATATATTTCCATTTTCAGTAGAGGCCCGGGGAGAAAAGCTCCACATATAGAGATAAGAGATATATCATGAGCTCAATTAACAGATTACAGACTGGTAGGACTTAGACAATGAATATTGTTACCCAAACAAGAATAGGACTTAAAAATTTCTAGACAATCTAAATGACATCATAATGAATATTATTACATAGTTTAAAACAAGAAAAAAAATGTAAGACCAAGGAAAGAGAAATGTACATTGTTACTAAAAGGAAAGGAGTTTAACTTTCTGGATAATCTAAATAACATCATATTGAACATTATTGCTTATTTTAACAGCAAGTAGAGAAAGTGGAAGACCAAGGAGGAAAGAGAAACAACAATAGAGAGGGAGAGTAGAGTTAAAAGAGATACAAGTTTACTGGAAAAGAGTCATAGCCAATAAGGAGGAGAGATATATGAGAGAAGTATGTAGGGTGGAAGGAAGCTTAGGGGAGATAGGAGGAGGCACAACAGAATAGGGTGAGAAAAGAGGGTTGAGGGGAATCAACATTTAGTCAGGATTAGAGCAGGGACACATCCAGTGGCTTTTGAGGTATGTTCTGAGTTTTTGTTTAAACAGAATAGTAGATGGAATGGAAGTAAGTTCGGTAGGAAGTTGATTCCAGTGTTTACCTATGGAGTTTGAGAAGAGGGAGTCACCAGCTAGGTTATTAGATTTGGTTAGGGTAACTAGCAGTTTGCTAGATGAGCGGAGTGAGTTCAGATTAGCATATGGGGTTAAGAGGTTAGAAAGTACAGGTGTGTTAAGAGATTGGTAGAAAGCTCTTTGGACAAATGTAAGTTGGGAAAGAAGTAACATGTTTGTCAGTTCAAGCCAGTTCAGTTGCTGCAGATTCAGACAGTGGTGAGTTCTGAAAGGCTTCCCAGTAACAAATCTAGCTATGTTATTGTAGGTAGTAGACAGTTTGGAAAGATTGTTTTTCTTGAGGTTAGTGTAGATGGGAGAAGCATAGAGAAGAGTGGAAATGAGATGAGAGTGGGCAAGAGTAGCTTTGGCTGGGGAGGTTAAGAAAGTCTTAATTCTATAGAGAGAGCCAAGTTTCCTGTTTACACATTTAATGGTATTATTGATATGACAGTCAAAGGTAAGATTGTTGTCAATTGTGACACCTAGCAGTTTGGTAGTAGGGTCAGGTGATCTACAGGGAAATGTCTGGCCAGTTTCACATAGCAAGAGGGATGGACTAGACCTCTGACAAGACAGGAATGGATGAGTGCATCTGTTTACATCATTATATGGAAAAGGAACCAACAGAATATAATCCCAGTGGCTCTCTCTCCAGGACTCTATTCCAGGAACAAGAACGGTAAGGCAGAGGCAGTACCCAGGTAGAGATAAGCACTGGAAATGCTAAATATGCGACAGGAGAAGTATACGCTTTTATTAGAGAAGGACTAGAAGTGTTACTGAAATAATCAAAATTACTGCGGACAGCAATACAAAATATTAGCAAAAAAACAATGCTGTATGTTACAATTTTGACAAAGAAAAAGGTGCACACAAAGATGCTGCTTCAAAGTCAAAAATGCCAGTCATGCACAGTAAGCTATAAGCATCTGTGGAGACTAAATACAAATTCTTATTGCTGGCTTCCTTCTCGAGTTAACAAACGGAAGGAGAGGAATGTAGCATACATGTGCTGAAGTAATTGGGCACTTCTGTGATTCGGCAGGGTGCAGTACTGTAAATTGTAAAGCAGAAAATAAAAGTAAAGTATTTGTGCAACAGCTCTGTACCCCCAGAACATCTCAAAGCATCAGCAGTGTAATGTTATATTATGTACATTCACCACGGGTCACTTTCAAAAACCTGTATGATGATCTGCAAAGGGGAATTGTAACTTGGTGCAAGAAATAGACAATAGTTGTCTAGAAACCCTGAGGTCACTAAGGAATACCACCTTGTGACTCAGCACTAAGTGACTGCACTAACCTCTAGGTGCGTCACTGACACTGGCAAAATATGACAACTCAGCACTGCATGCAGAGAAATTCAGTCACACTGCTGCCAGATCTTTCACATCGTGCACCAAATGTGTATGTGTGTGTATTATATATATATATATATATATATATATATATATATATATATATATATATATATATATATATATCACATATACATACACACACACAATTAGTTCTTACTATTTTGAGTAGCTTCAGCCATTTACTAAGTTGCACTTAACTGTCTTTTTCCTGCTTTTAGCCACACCTGTCAAACATTAAGCCTCTCCATGTAGACTTTTTTTAAACTATTCTTGTATGTCACACTACTTTAACTTGTAACAGTATATGGAACCTTCAGTCTTACTAGATCAGCAAGAAGCTGCCTAGCCCTTATTGCAAAGGATCGACACTGAACTGTTAATAAACTGCTCTCTTGTAATTTGGGATTTGAGTCCCTCAGTCTCTGTTTGTGTACTGTGCGACTCTGACCAATTCCCTTAAATCACAGAATGCTCCTGCAAGGAGTCTGAAAAAGGTCCAGTGATCAGAGCTCTATCCCACATAAAAAGTACAAATAAATCAACAACAAATTCAAAGACAATCACTAAAGATTCTGGGCAGGAAAGATTTTGCATACAAAAACTACAAAGAATTAGATCTCTATACATAAGACTACAAAAGGTTAAGAAGTAACGCAAGATGAAAATCTACTTTGGCCTACAAAGTTTCTTATGAGGATTTTATATGGTTGTTTAGAATTACACAAAACAATCTAAGAACTGCACTTCAGGATTTGGAAAGGTAATCCTCAGGCAGACTACAAACTATCCAGTTGATATACACTACCAAGCTTTATCAAAAAGGAGTTTAATTTTAAGTTAGACAACTATGCGAATTGTACAATAAACTTTGCTCTGCTTTCATGCACCCAGACATGTTAGCTTCCTCCTTAGCCATCCAGTATTCCTTCCTGGCCTAGTCTTTCTTTTCCATGTCCCACTTTGTCCTGCTCTCCTCCTTCCTTTTGATGACTTCCATGACTTCCTCAGTAACCTTTCTTTAAGTAACTTATTTCTATCTTTTGCTTGGCCACATATCTGTTCTGTAGTCATCCCACATGCTGTTGGGAGGTGCTGCCATTCTTCTTCGAGTAAGTCTGTTTCCTCCTCTATTTGTCTTGGGGTACTTGAGCGCTGAGGACTTTCTTGTTCATTCTCCCCTTTTAATTGTCTTCTATTTATGGGTGAGTTTCAGATGGAAACATTCAGCATGATTTGGGGGAAAGACCCCCACAGAAGCACAGGTAGATAATGCAAAGGCCGGAAATAATGCATTGGCTGGAGGTCAGGATCGAACCTTGTACCTTGTGCATGGGAGGCGAATACCTTAACCGCTTCGCTATCTGGTCTCTTCTGTGCGACTCTCATAGTATTTACAGTTTTACATCAACATGGTTCAGTGGGAAGATATCTGCTTCATAGCTGTAAGATCAGGGGGTTCAGTCCTGGCCTTCACACTACCTAGGGTCTACATGCTCTTCACAGGTCTGTGCAAGTTTTCTCCAGGCTCTCCAGTCCTCCCCCTCCCATAAAAAAAAAAAAAAGTTGTTTGACTAGTTACATTAAAATGTCTACAAAGTACTGTATTTACTTTGTTCTCGTCACCCAGATCATAGTTAGTATGAACACGGACCAGATCACTCGCCTACATCACAAATGATCACGTGGCATTGTGTTTTGTTATGCAGCCCAGCCATGCTATTACCAGCATACCCCACCACAATCCTGATGGGGCCAACAGGCAGTTTGGCAAAGGAAGGCAATGATATGTTGCCATACATCTTAGCATGCTCGGTCATGCGACACAATAATTCATGGAATCTTTACCCGAAATCCTGTTTGTAAATCATGGCTTGAGCTTCCTCATTTGTCTTAGTGCAGTCTAGTCCTGAGATGTCAGCCAAGTCCTACGAATATGGTCCAATGTCTCATTCAGAATCACACCAACAGAAAAAAATAAATATATTCAAATATTTACAGCTCAAACTCTGTGGCTTTGAGAGATAAAGCACTAACTGACCCAAGTTTAAACAGCATCTCTAGCACTCAAGGACACAGGGCAGGTAGGATATGAGAGACTAAATGAGAGACTAAACTGACAGAATACACCAATCACATATAAAAATAGGAAAGAGGGGGATGATGATGATAAACGATTTTTAAACAAAACAAGCTAAACTTCACCCTCCCTTAAAAACAACCTTTGTGCTTCCAGTACATTTCCAAAACATTATGCCGAAATTCCTCTTTATACAACACAGCTTTACAGCAGTTAAAATGCCAGTGCAGTAACATTACCTGCCATATTTACATCAGTTAAACAGAGCAAACACTTCACTTAAAATGCGGCATCATTCAAAGGAACCTGCACAATCATCCACTACTTACAGCTCCCCAGTCTTACTGTGAAGGCAGCTGACAATATAAAAACTGGTACTAGAAACAGCAGCAGTTTCAAGCAATTCCTTGTTTAACATTTAAAGCGAATAAAATTCTAATAAAAACTTTAATGGATGCACCGATCCAATGTCTGCTGATACAAAACAGAATTAAAAAAAAAAAATGCAGCTAATGGAAAGCAGACATGTAAAATGCACCAGACACTAATCAAATTCTCCTTGGTCAGTCGATAATATATGCAGAAAAGTTTAACGTTTTGGGAGCAGCCTTTTTCTAAATCTACTCCTTGTACCGACCTGCTATTCACAAGTACAGTGCCAGTATTTTACTGAAAGACAGTTTCCCCTGAGGGTGTGTTTCTGTATTTTGTCATTTTAGGGATTGGCTGTTAGTTTCACATGTGTCAGCAGAAGACTGGCTTATTTAGTTCAGACTTCTCAATCCTAGGATTCACTTCCTCACAATAAAGCAAACCAATGATAAAGGGCTACAGTGGTTACAAACAGCCAAAATGTAAAATTACTAAAGTTAAAAACCACTTCTTCAAACTCACTTCCTCTACATTTAGAAATGGAAATAATGACCTTCCTTGAAATCTCTATAAAACAACATTCAGGCAGAATTCAGGTCGCTTTTTGTATCAAACTTGATTTTGCTTTTGGCAGGTAATAGTAACATGAAAATCCAGTTTTGCTAGTTTTACGCAACTATCGGGCAGATGGCATGCAAACTGGCAACATTTTTGTTTCTTAGCTAAATAGTTCACAGGTATTTTTTCCCATTAAGTGTTCGACCCACTTTTCAAGCTCTGCTACCAACATGGGAATTGACTTCAAACTCTACCTTATTTTGGGTAGTTCTGCCTACTAAGAGTTGGGTTACATCAGACAATTTACTGTGTCAGGATGATGTTGCGTGTTATTTGTCAAGGCAGAGTGCCATGAAAGACTAGGTATATTTCAATGACATTATTATGTTAAAATGATAAAGGTTTCACTGAATAAAGCAAGACTTTATATACCTCAAATCAAAACACTGAACATACAGGTGCTTGTCACAACTGCAGTTTGGAAAAACATCGGGCAAACTGGACAAACCAAGCACTTCTGTGATGACCCAAGCCTGTGTTTATAAACAGTTCTCTCAGATGCAGTTAAGATGCGGCATGTCTGACAAGTTACAACTGCAGGATTAAACACTGGTAGAAAGCTTGCTCTACTGTATGCCAAGGGGTGGGGATATAGTTTTTCGGTGCTACTGTCAAAATTGTATCAAAGATCAAAGCCAGGATACAGTAAAGCAGAAAGAAGAGTCCAGGTGAAATCTTGACTGAGAAAGGCGACCAGTGTTCTAACTGGACAGTAATAATATGTACTGAAATGGAAAACATTTTAAGAACAAAATGTACAAGTATCGGTTAAAAATAAAGTAAACCGACACCTGGAGTTGTACTGAATAAATGATTTAGCAATTCTGTATCAGAGGAAAACATACATGTAGTACAGTAAGAAATAAAGTGTTTTAGCACTGCAGTGTCTCGGAAAGTCCATTTTGAAATGCACTGCTGCATTTGTCGAGTCTGCTCAGAAAGAAAGAAAGAAAAAGGATCATGTTTAGCTTTGACACATACCATCCTCTCAGTCAATGAACTGTCAAAGCAGTGTCAACCAGTTTAAAGAATTCTAGGAGAGCAAAGCAACACAGGGTCAGCAAAAAAAAACTTGCAAATCCTGGCTCAGGAAAGAAGAAAGGTGATTGAAGACAAAGAAGCATACATAAGGAATACATCAAGTCCACTGACATGACCAACATTGAAATCTTAATTACACTTCAGAGGCTAAAAGATAGACAAGTATCCAATACATGGGGTGCACATACTATCTAGTCTGAAATACACTAGAAAACAAGAGATCGTCAGCATTAGAGAGAAAGGTGAAATCCTCAGGAAAACAATAATTTAGAGAGAGCAAAGAATGCGAATAGTATTGGATTAAGACAGATGGAAGGGGTACGCAACAGCAGCAAAACAACCAACAAAACAGGAAAATACAGAGAACAATTAACAAGACTAAAGATAATCTGAAAGGCCAGATTACAGACAGATCCTTTTTCCTAAATGTCCCAAGCATCACCTTGGTTTACATGGACCAGAAGACCATGCCTGCTGATAAAACATGATACACAAAAAAAAAACATGATTGTGACCACACAATAGTATTCTTGAGTTCAAAGAAAGTAAAAACATGGTGGCATCTGAGAAAGAAACTCTCGGAGACAAAACATGCATGGATAAAGTAAGCGAGAAAGGAAGGAACAGCTGTACATACTGTGAGTTACTGACATCAGGAAATTGCTACTATGGACATTATAACATTCTAAAAACTACAGCACTTGAAATGGTATTAAATAATTTAAAACATTAAACTGAAAGAAGCTATGCTGCTGGAATACACATGGACTCTGCTGCCTTAATACAAGGAGAAGTCCTTTAAATTAGTTTTAGCTACAGCGGGGTGTAGAAAGGAAGAATTCTGGAATCCTGCAGAATATATACAGACCCGGACATAAACAAACTCTCTTGGTGATTGTGTGTAACCCAAATGCTAACACCACCACCGCAGGAGTTAAAGATGTGGTTATTTCAGGGCTACTGTGCAAACAGTTGTGTTACAGAAGAGGTGGCTTAAAGACTTAAGTCTCACAAACACCGCAGCTACCTTTAAGAAAAGAACTGCCTGTAATGCCTTATGACTGAATAAGGTGCCCCAACAAAACTGATAGAGTATGGTAGCCCCACACACACATCAAATCAAGACAGGAGACCCATTATGGAATTTCAGAAGGCCATGTCCCCATCAGTTTTAAGTGCTTCAAAGGCCCACAAGAAGAGAAACATGATCATAACAATAATTTACTGGTCACAGCATCTCAAAGGAGTTGAAGAATGACCAATGTCCAGCAGAGTTCTAGGTGTTGGCCGACTCGCACATAACACTGCAGAAGTCATGAGACAACAGTACAGACAGCAGGATAAGGAACCTAGCAGCAAATTTAGTGAAGTCACAAAATCATGCTTCCTATGTAAAGTCGCTAATAAGTGAAGCCGGCTTACACAGTTAACAGTTGTTTGCAATACTGCATGTGTTCATAGGTTTATACTAGGCTATCTGCCCTGGGGCATTTACAAGCCTAGCCAGAGTGTGTTTGGCTTTCGCCACCCTTTTAGATCAGTATACTGTGCCTCTGTAGAGTAGGTCACAGAAGATAGCCCTTAAGGTTAGTTTACTGTGCCCCTGTCTAGCAGGGACACAGAAAAGATCCCAGGGGTGAACGTATGATCTCCCATCCACTAGTCAAGATTTCTCGAAGTGGGTCAGTGAGGGGCTCTGCCCAACATGGACTGGGATTCTGTTCCAGAGTGAGGGCAGCCTCTGGGATAGGACTCTGTCCCTCCAGCATGTCCTATTTATTTCTGTGCTGAGGTTAAAGTCCCTGGAGTGTGCAGCTCTAAAGGATTTGGATTTCCTGAGGTGGAGCATATCCATTAATTCATGTATGGCCTTGGTAACTGTTTCAAAGAAGTCAACCAGGTTCAAGAGGCAAGATCTGCCCTTAAAGCAGAATTGGGTGGGATCCAGTGTCTGGAGGTTACCAATGTCCTTGTTTAGAAGTTCCATGACAGGCAGCTTACAGTGACCTTCTCCTTGTTCAGTCTGGTAAGAGGGACATCAGTGTGTCTGACAATAGTCTCCCCTATTACAAGTGTGTTAGGTGTGTTGTTTAGCCTTAAGGGCTGTGGCTGTGTGGCACACTGACTTTGTGAAATATGTGATACGTGGGTATTGTTGTGGGGTAGCGGTTGCTTGGATGTCTGCTTTGGAGGTCTCTGCTGCTTTGGCAGATTTTTATTTAGAGCCTCTGACTATGTTTGTGTGTTTGGTTTGCTGATGTGATAGTGGTGTGTGTGGTTACCTTCTCCTCCTGACAGACAGTGCTGGGTTGAGAGAGCTCAGCCTCCAGTTTGGCTATATAGTTGCATCTCACATATATTTGAGTTTGATGGGAGGAGGAGAGGGTGGTCTGCGTACATAAGGTAGTTGTAACATTGCCTCAAGATACCCAGATTCACCAGCTGGACTGGAGAGTAAACCAGAAACTGACTATTGTACATGCCAGAACAGTATAAGGAACAGTTTTTTGACTGATCAGAAAAGACCAATGGGGAGCAAAGTACTTATAAGGAGTATAAGAGGGTGTAGTGTTTTAATTAGTGTTTACTTATAAGATCAAGTGCAGGGCTTTAAAATGAAAATAGAGTGCTTACTTTGAGAATTAGAACGGGTATAGGAATATTAACAGAACAGTAACATGCTGCATCGTAATATTAACAGAACAGTAACATTGGCTAGTACATGGGGATCTTTAGACAACTAAATACTTACTGAATTATTAAACTTTTGTTGCTCTGACAAACTTTTACCAACAAATATCTACATTTGGGTTTGGTAGCCCCCAGTGACTCCAGTAGTTACCAGCACCATAACAATCTATGTAAAAAATCTGTTGCATCTACATTCTGCAAGAAAGAATACAGGATGTCTAAATACCATAAAAGGTACTGTGTTTACTTTTTCTGGTTCAGAAATAAAGCATTCAAGAACAAGCAGAACACAGCATTGAAAAAACAGAATCAGGAGATACAAGTACTTAATCTTAGAGTAATGCATACTTGCATCTGTTGAAAGGGAGACATAATTTGGATAATAGTAGTAGGAACTTTCTCAAAATATTTTGTTTAACCCTGCAGGACTGGATTCTTTGCAGCATATACAGGCTTGAGCATTACTAAACATTCAGTGTACAACTGTATTAATTCATGTGCAACACACATTTTCAGTACTAAGTGTTCTGTGCATAATTGTATAACGTCCTGTACAACACATACCATTTTCAACATTAAGTATTCTACGTATCCACTCGTGTCAAGTCTTGCCCTTTTCTGCTACATGTACATTATTTCAACATATTATAAATTTGTATTTATTTTTTTTAATTAAGTCTTAACTGAAGAGGGGTCCACCTGCATGTTTGCTGGCAGAGAAAAAAATTGCCATGTTCCTGAAACTGGTGTCATCTATATAATTGTGGACCTGCTCGTCAAGATTCTCCTTTCAACAGGATATGCTTGCCCACTATAAAGTCAGCAAGACTGTGTACATTGGGTCATGTGCATCCACACTGACAGGAAGAGCTTCCCCACTTGCAAAACTCCAGGAAACAGCCTGGTGAACTGCTGCTGAAGAACTGTGCATACAACTGTTATAGTAGCACCCAAGATGCCGCTACTCCTTCATATAGGAGGTAGGAACCATTTACTCATCAGGACTAATAAAAGCCACAGTACATGTGAACAATCTTTACACAGGAACTGGTCAACAAGTAGGGAAGCTAATCTTGCTACAACAACTAACCGGCTGTATAGGAAAGAAACTACCCTATTGGTATCTGATCAATAACTACCCTAACTGCTGGTATCTTAACAACTACTTGTGTCTAGTAGACAGCACAAGAGGAAGGACATATGCAGACACATGCACTTTTCACACTGGTTGTTCCAACACTTACTTCAGTGCAGATATCTATACACAGATTACGTATGGGCAAAGACAGAAATGTCGACATATAAAAGATGCTGGGCAGCTCTGGATACAGATACATTTTTATGGTGGGGGCTGGTTTAGCCACACACGTGAATAATTTTATATATATATATATATATATATATATATATATATATATGCGCGTTTGGCGCAAATTCAGTGCAAACAAACTGTCAAGTATAGTATAAACACTGAGTGATGGTGGTGTTCACTGTCATGTTCAAAAGTGAGAAACTGCGGGCAATGGCTCATAAGAAATCCATGTGTTGTGCTTGCCCCTATTGCCCAACACTATCTTCTTCTGTTACATTTATAAGAGGTGGAGGAATGCCGTCTGGGAAAAAAATATTTCTTTAGGACTCAAGGTCCTAAGGTGCCAAGAGATCACGCCTCAGATACCATTACTAGATCCAGGAAGGCCCATCATCTACATGCCCATGACAGACCTCAGAGATAATTAACTTGGGGGGTATTTTTGCCCTGGAATGTTCATTAATCACCATTCAAGTGGGCATACTGTTTCTGAATCACTTCTTCGGGGGGGTGTCAAGGTTTTGGTCCTGCTAGCTCGCAGGTCCATGAAAGCACTAGGTATGTCATCTCGAGGTAGTAAGGCCAGTGCAGTGGATTGCTTAACCTTAATTTGTGGATTAGGAAATTGTGCAAAAGCCTTCATGAAGCCATGCTAACGGACCTGATGTCACACACACTGCATGATAAGTAACTAGCAGCCTTTGGCTACATCTTTCAGTAACACCTCCCTCACTTTCTGTATGACTGTCACCTCAAAATTAGACAGGATAAATTCAGTCATAAAATTCAATTCATGCTCCTCAGAGAGCCGGGATCTGGATGAACAGGGTACCACAAGATATTTTCCCTTTACGTAACAAGATGGCATAACCAGTGATCATGGTTGGCTGCTGCTGCTCTCCCCATCATGACCATGGACGGAGCACAGGTGGTAGTATACTAAAGCCCTAGTGCAAGGTGACTGTGATGACGTTCATAGTGGCTGGGTGGACATCCTGCAAATTGTCCCTTGCTGTCAACGTAAAGACTAGATCAATTCCCTGATGAATGACCTTAACAAGAACACCTCTAAGCTCATGGATGGTTGCACTGGAGTGACACGCTTTGGCCAGAGCTGTACCTTCGACACTGAGTAGACTCTTCTCATAGCCTAGTACTATACTATGAAACTATCTGCCCTGGGGCATTTATAAGCCTAGCCATAGTGATGTGGCTTTTGCCACCCCATGAAATGGTACAAAAATGTACAGAATAAATTTAGAATACTGTGCCTCTGTCTAGTAGTGACACAATGAAGGTCCCCTTATATAATAGAATTAGTTTACTGTGCCCCTGTCTAGCAGTGACACAGATGTGACCCCTGAGGTAAACTTACGATCTCCCATCCACTCATCAAGATTTCTCTTGAAGAGAGTCAGTGAGGGGCTCTGCCTAATACGAACTGGGATCTTATTCCAAAGCATGGGAAGCCTCTGGGTTATGAATCTATCCCTCCAGCATGTCCTATTCATACTTGTGCCGAGGTTTAAGTCTTTAGCTCTCGTGGTCCTGATGGATTTGGATTTTTTGAGGTGGAGCATGTCCATCAGATCCTGATTGGACATGGCCTTGTACGTCAGGCAGAGATCACCTATGAGCAGGCGGTATGCTACTGAACAGAACTGAAGTTTCTTTAGTCTGGCAGAATAAGACATATGTTGGAGACCCTTGATCCTCTTGGTGAGGTACTTTTGTGGTCTCTCCAGCTGTTGCAAATGCCAGGTGAGGTACATACCAAATGGGGCATTGTACTCAATCATGGGTCTGATGAGGGAGGAATATAGGGGTACAATGACATCCTTGGATCTGGATGTGAATCCCTTCATGATGAGGTGTGCAAAGTAGAATGTTTTTCTAACCACTTTGGCAACGTGCGTGTCAAATGAGAGGTCGCTGTTGACTTGGGTCCCTAGGTCTCAGATTACTTTATCCGTACTCAGTGGGTTGCTTTCTATGTGATAATTTGTGGGTACTTTGTTTTTCCCAAAGGGGATGAGTAGTACGCATTTTGAACCATGTATAAATGTAGATGTTGAGGGATTCCTCTGAGCAGTCCTGTCCATTGGGTATAGTCCGGCGTCCAGAGTAGCCCGAATACAAGAAATAGGCGACTGACCAAAAGACAAGCATGTAGACTGCACTCCACGCGCATGACCGTACTAGCATCGCAGCCAGGGGTATCTCTTGCAGTCAGGCATTGCCCACATGTCAGAGAACCAACCTGATACAACCCAAAACCAAGGCACACCATCCCTTCCTGCAAAATATACTATTGGGTACAAAATATGTACATGTAAAGGCACAACTCTGCGCACCCTGAAACGGCTGGGGGACTATTGGAGGAGTATTGAACTGCAGCAAGGGAATCCTCGAACAGAAACATTTTATAGTAGGTACAAAAACTGCTCTATGTAAAGTAACTTCCCAACCTGCAGTTAGAAAGGCTGGCAGAGCATAAGAAAGCAGGGTAATGAGGCTGGCTCCAAGAAGTAGACAGAGCTGAATCCGGAATATGTCAAAACAATGGTGCAGAAACCAGGGAATAACTTGAAATATATTGGCACCAATTGGCCTACTGAACAGCAAGTACTCTCTTTTGCCATGCTTCTGATTACAAATGGTTGCCACCCCCTTAGAAATGCTGCCTAAAATCAATAGCCCTAGTGGAATGAGGCCTAATCTTTGCTCAAACCTCTTTAAACAGAATACATAACAAATGCCCAATTTTGAATAATCTGCAAAAATACAGGAAAAATGATTAGTTTTAATCTAAAAAACTTAAAGCAAATACCCTTTCCTTTGAGGAAGACACCCTAAAAGAACTGCCACCTGCCAAATACCAGATCAAAGAAAGTCTTATCTAAAATTAATATAAAATCTTCGTTTACCAATGATCTGCATTTCCGTAGGCAAATAACACCCTTCTTAGGCAGTAAGAAACCTTCTTGGGCAAGGAAACCCCTTCTCAAAATGAATGAAGCCCCTCGCGGAAAATCAAAAGGCTCTACTGCCAAGATTCCTGCAACTCAGAGCGGCTTCTTGCACCCAGAATGGCCAACTTCCAAGACAAAATTGAGATGACAAGCATCAATTGTCAGCATCAGCGTGGCTCAAAAGGTTGTAGAGTAAAAGTTTTCCAACACAAAATTGAGATCCCAAGCAGGAGTAATCTTCAACGTGGGGTCTTATATTCTTGCCCCTCTAAGAGCTGCTTGACAGAGATCACGAAAAAACAAAGGTAAACTCAGTAAGTCTCAAGCTGATTTTGCTTGCAACAAGAATCTTTATCTCTTCATTCTTTTGGCTGTTGTCCATAATGTCATAAAGATATTGAGACATCGCATCAAATTAGGCTCTGACTAGTAAAATTAGCTTCCATACGCCCATAAAAAATCTCTCTTCCATTTCTCGTACACTCTCCTAGTACTAGGAATTCTAGCTTCCATAAAGGCTGAAACCTTGTTGTCCTCAAAGAGACCTTCACATGTTTGGCCATGAATATCTTGAGCTGTGAGAATCAGAGGATGAAGCTTGACATTGACCAGATGACATACCTTCGGAGATAGAGATAGAGGAATCAGGGCCAATCTTGGCTTCTTTTTTCTCCTTCTTGGCAAGTACCAGTGTTGCGAGGCCAGTGTTTTGATCAAAAATCATCCTGGGCCTGTCCTTTCTGTGGTTTAGTGGAAAACTGAAAAAGAGGGGGTGGTGAACAAGCATAGACAGGTGGAAAAGCTTGAAAGATAAATTGGCATCCACAGCTGTGGCAGTGAAACCCTTCCATCAATACTTTTGCTTCCCCATGTTTAGGTCAAGATCTGAATCTATGTCTGGAGTTGACACCACTGTCTCTATCTGAAATACATGAAGATCCAGTTTCCACTCGTGGGGATCCATAGTTGTCTGCTTAATACATCTGCTAGGTTCTGCTGTGGGAAGTCTTGAAACCTTGCTTGTGAGTCAGCAGCAGGCATAGCGCAGTCTCCATCAGTTTCAGGCTTGCCTGCATCCAGGAAAAGAATGTGTTCCCCCTTGTGATGATGCTGCATGTGTATGTAGTGTTGTCTGTCAGAACAAATGTCTGCCCTGGAAAGTCACTCCTTGAGCGCCATCAATGCAGAAGGATAGCATCTATCTCCCTTCATGTTTGTATATTCTTTAACTGTAGATGAGCATCCCCTTAGTGTGTATCCCACTTTCCATTTGGAATGGGCTCTTCAAGCAGTGTCCATTGCATCTGTGTCTGTTTAGGTGGACATCTCGAGCGAACCACAGAGGAGTCCTTGACATTCCGATGCTGAATGAGCCCACCACAACCATTCCTGCTTTTGAAGATAACAAGTTATTGTCATAATGCTTGTCCAATATTTGGCTTGCAGTTGTCCATACATTTTGAGATACTCATACATGAACTTCCAGCAGGAAACTCTTGGGTTTGCCAGAATAAAGATTAACTGAACCTAACTGTTGAAGGACTGTGTCCCCCAGACTGCATATTTCTCGGGATGGGTGATGGAAGTGAAGTGACAGACTCTTTTGTTTGTCGAGGGAAAAAAAAGGCCATCTGGTGCTGTATTCCAGTCTCACCCAAAGCACATCTGTTGAGAGAGCTAGAGACAAGCCTTGTTTTATGACGTTCACAAGATGCTGTTAGATCTTAGCTTTGCTTGAGCATATTCCAGGCAGTTGAGAAGGAATAATTTGAGCTGTCTAGAAGGAGGCAGTCAAATTCACTGAGCCAGAAGCTTGAAGAAAGCTTGAAGTAAGGTAGATAAGCCAGAGAACCTTTGGCATATACTCTGGGCGCAGTAGATAAGCCAAGGGCAATGCAAGAACTGATAATGAAAGGGCAATACAAGGTAAGCAGATACAAGATGCAAAGTATTAACATCACATGCTTTTGAGGTAGCTTGAGACTTAGTTACCATCCAGTGATCCCTCTTGTAGCATAAGTAATAGTTGCTGTATCCTTGTAACTTGAATTGGTCCTGATACATTCCCCTCTTGAAGGATCATAAAATCAAAATTGGTCTCCACCCCTTCTTCTCTTGGTAACTAGGAACAGGCCTCCCCAAAGTTCTTACCCTTTCAAGGGGAGAAGCTGAATAGCTCCTTGGAAGAGGGAGGAACAGCTGAATTGCCTCTATCTTTTTCTTTGTGGAGGAGGATCTATGTGTGCCTCTGAAGGGTGTCCAGTGTGAATAAAATCTGGCAGAAATGATGAATTTTATCCAGGAAACCAATCACCTTCACGTGAGAAGAATTTTCAGCAGAAAGAGACAATGGCCTTCCATCCCAAGGGCTGCCAGTCGAGACCACTGGCCTCCCAAAGATTGGTCCAGGCGAAGGCTACAGGTGAACTGGACCAGAAGTCTGAGCAGGACGACGCAGTCTGCCTGCTCCCCTAGATCTACGCCTAGATCCTGACCACGTCTAGATCTACCCCTAGGAGATCAACCCTAAACTACTAGGCCAATGAGGGCTAAACCAATTTCTACTATGCTTCATTTCTTTTACAGCCTGTATAGACTTTTCTAAAAAGACTTAGCTTTGTCCCCAAACTGCTTTTAAAACTCGGTCACAGGCGGTCAATCCCAACATCAGACTCAGCTTCCCAAAATCCCATCCTCAACTTAACATGCTAAAAAGGATTCTGATAACCATGCCTCCTCATGAAGAAGACAACTTCAAATGAACCAGCTCCTACGAGAGGCCTGAACAGCATCAAAACCACTGCCAACAGATGCTTACCCCACAGTGTCATCACACAGACCAAATCCAATTCTTAGAATTCAATACCTTCTTACAAAAATCTTAATTCTTCAGATTCCACCCTTCCATAGATTCTTCTATTTATGATTTCAAGCATGATTGATATAAACCCTCATGGCTGGGATGTGGAAGAAGTATATGCTTTTCTTACACCTATCCAGGAAAGTTTGCTGCTTCTTACCAGAGGACAGGATTTTGCCTCTTTATCAGCTTTAACACCTTTACTTTCTTGAACAACGGTTCTGTCCATGGGACTCTTAAACAAATAATACCCTATCGGAACTTCCCTTAAATACCATCAAAGGCTTTCAGGAGGCAGGAAGCAGGAATCAGGGTTTCCAGAGCCTCTGCAAAAACATCAGGACCACCACATTCAACAGGCTGAGCTATGCTAAGGGCTATGCTGAGGGCAAGAAAGGAATTCCCTTGCTGGAGTCAAAGTAAAAATTCCCTTCCCCTTTTAAAGTGAAGAGAAGTCTCTAGAAAGAGATTAAAAAAAAAATCCTCAGGGAGGAGGGCTGAAGGAGAAATCAATCACATCAGAAATCAGAGGCTGCAAGAACTCTTGCAGTCAGAGACAGAAGACTCTAAAGCCTGTGGAACACTGTTCAAAAAACTAAACTCCCCTGTTCCACTAGGCCTCTCATCAGGTGGGGGCATTAGACCTCTAATCCGAGTAGTAATCTTCAGCCCCATTTAATATTATGTTTAGGCACAGAGCCTTCTGAAATGCTAGGAAGCCCCTACAGAAGCTGGCTTGGCCTTGGCCTAAAGAAGCTAAGCTGAAGGAGGCTCAGAACTAACCCACTAGAGAGGAAGAGAGGTTACCTGAGTTACCCTGAGAAGCCCCAGGCCTGGCCTGGAGGAGGGCACTGTAACAGTAGTAGCATCTGCCTGAGGCCCTGATAGAGACTCCTGGCTCCTGGCAAAACCTCTGGCTTTCAGTTTCTAAAGAGACGACGGACTGCCGCGGTCCCTCACCCTGACCGACACTGTTTGTCCATGTTTCTCAGAGATAGGAGGCGCCGGAGCGGCGGCGGCATATAGTAGCAACGCTTCCCAAACACTAACACTAGCAATCAAACAGCCTCTTAATAGTCGCTTATTAAATCTGCTTGCAGAGCGGCAACCAACAGCGTAGTGGCTCAGGCCCAGGCCAAAATTTATATACACAATGTATGAACATCCAATGTACATGCTTCCTGCTTCCCACAAGAAATACAGTTATTCCACTTTTTCTACCAATATAATGGAGGCAGGCAAGAAAAAAAAAAAAAAAATTCAAAAAAAAGAACAACAACTCAACTCGGTTTTCAACAACCCTTCCGGTTTCGGAAAATCTCAAACGCCATAACCTGCTCGCAAATTGTTTCTGCACATCGCACCGCGCAAAAAAAAGGGAGAAGGGCCGTCATGTCATGCGTATCTGGTACCGTGGCCGTGACGCGTCAGTCTAAAGAAGCGCCGACCGCGGCGTCATACTCTCGGTCGGGTCCGACTGGGGCTGGGTGGACTATACAATAGTAGACTGCAGCAAGGGAAGACGAAGAACATCTATACATTTTTTGGCATTTAGTTTAAGGCCGTGACTCCGGCACCAGTTGTCCGTTTCTGTGAGGCCTTTTTGTAGGATGTGTGTGTCCGCTGGTGTATCGACTATGGCGCCTAGTTTGCAGTCATCAGTGAACTTTGTCAGCCACAGCCCTCCCATGTTTGCTTTAACATCTGAGAAATAAATGCCAAAGAAGAGGGGTCCCAGGACAGATCCCTGTGGGACACCACTTGTGACTGGCTTTGAGTCTGACATTGCTCCAGCGATTTTAACTTTATGGGTTCTGTCCTTAAGCCAGTTTGCAACCCATCTAGTGACATAAGGGTTTACATTTAAGCTGTTGAGCTTATCTAGGATGCCTGAGTGGGGTATTGTGTCGAAGGCATTAGCCAAGTCCAGGTATGCTGTATGGACTGCTTTGCCCTCATCAATGGCTCTAGTGACTGTTTCGAAAAAGTCAACCAGGTTCAAAAGGCAGGATCTGCCCTTCACAAAGCCGAACTGGGTGGGGTCAAGTGTCTGTAGGTCCCCTATGTCTCTGTTTATGAGTTCCATAATGATTCTTTCCATAGCTTTGCAGACCAGGCTGGTTAAGCTTATGGGGCGGTAGTTTCCAGGGTCTGTAGAGGCACCCCCCCTTGTGAAGTGGGACCACTGTTGCTGTACGCCAGTGTTCTGGTACATATCCCGAAGTAAGGCTAAGGTTAAATAGCATTTTTGTGTGTGGGTTTAGCTCCTCTTGGAGTTCACGTAACACGCAACCCGGGATACCGTCAGGTCCCATTGATGCTGTGTTTTTAGCTTTGTTTCGGGTGGTTCTCACTTGGACATCTGAGATGACAGGGAGATTACATTCAGCTGGTATAAGTATTTCTTCTTTTGGGGGTGAGGGAGGGGAGAAATTTGCACTGAACCGGTCAGCCAGAATGTTAGCAATATCTGTGGGTTCAGTGTATTTTTTGTTGTTGTGAACCAACTCTGAGCATATCTGAGGGTTTCCGCCCAGTTTTCTAACATAGCTGAAGAAGGCTTTGTGGTTATCTTTAGTGTCCTTAGCGATTTTTCTCTCAAAGTTGGCCTTGGATGTTTTTATGAGAGAACGTAGTTTTCTGCTAATGTTGATCAGAGATGTCTTCCCTTCATGGGATTTTGCTCTGACGTGCAGTAGCTTTCTTCTTTTGTTATACAATTTGTTTATGGCTGAGGTCCACCAGACAGGACGCTTGCCTTTGGTGGAGAGGGACTTGCATTTTTTGGGATTGCATGATCCATGCATTCTTGGAGATGTCCATAGAAAGCATTTGTGAAGGATTCGGCATTGTGGGATGTGGTATCCACTGGCACAGTGGGCTTAAAGGATACCATCTCAGTCTTAAGAAGAGTGAAGTCTGCTTTTGAGAAGTTTTTCACTGTGGTCTTTTGTGCTGGGGGTGGAGGTGGGATATGTATATCCAGGGTGATTAGTCTGTGGTCAGATCTCACTAGTGAGGGGTATACTTCCGGTGTGGAGCATTTTGTCCCCATGTTTGTGATGATCAGGTCTAGTATATTATCTCCCCTAGTGGGAGAGGTGACTAGTTGTTCCAGTGCATTTGAATTTATGAATTCCAGGAACCTTTGGGCTAGGGTATTAGGGCTAGAATAATGTACCCAATCTATGTTTGGGTAGTTGAAGTCTCCCAGTATGATGGTATTTTGTAATACATTCATATCCTCCAATGTCTTCAGGAAGGCTGAGTGGGGTTCTTGAGATTGGGAGGGTGGTCTGTAACATGCTACCAGTTGTATAGCAGTTTTGCCTATGGTTAGTTGCACCTGTATGGTCTCTGATGCTTCATGTGTTGCTACTAACCTGGAGGTGTGGGTGTCCTTGATGAATATGGACACTCCCCCTCCCTTTGTGGCTCGGCTTTTGGGGCCGAAAAGCATGATACGAGGTATAGCCTGGTAGCGCTGGGGTGCTCTCAGGAGCCTTGAACCAGGTTTCAGTTACTGCACAGACGTCGATGTTCTCCATGCTGAAGAGTGCATCAAGTGCCTGCATCTTGAGATTTAGACTTCTGGCGTTTAGCAGCATTACCCTTAGTTTTTTTCCATTTTTGTTTTCTAAGGAGGTGGGTTTGTCTTTTGAGCCTTGCCTAAAAAAGGCACTATGGGGGTGGCAAGAGCCTTAGCCAATATCCGGAAGCCCAGTGGTGACAGGTGTAAGCCATCCCTTGCGAAGCAGCGTGGCTTGTCCAACATGTCATCCCAGGCAGACAGACCTTGGATCCCCTTTGAATGACACCAGTACTTGAGCCAATTATTAAAGCTGATCATCTTGTCTTTGTATTGTGGTATCATTCTTGGTGAGGGCAAGATGCTGCTCAGGGTCAGGATCATACCAGCCTGGGCTACATAATCGGACAGCTCCTCTATGTCTCTTTTCATGTAGTACAGGGAGGTGCGTCTCAGGTCATTCACACCAGCATGGACAATGACGGAGTCATATTTGTACTTGCTTTGGAGTGACCTGAGTGCGTGTGTTATGTGGCGGATCCTAGCTCCCGATAGACAGCTCACAGTCACCCTCTCCTTGTTCAGCCTGGTCAGCGGGACATCACTGTGTCTGACTATAGAGTCACCTATTACTAGTGTATCAGGCATGGTGTTCGGCCTTAAGGGCTGTGATTGGTTGACACACTGATTTAGGGAAGTATGTGTTGCATGTGTTTTGTTTTGAGGTGGTGGATTTTTGGATGTCTGCTTTGGGGAGCCTCTGTTGTTTTGGCAAGTTTTTTATTAGAGCCTCCGAGTATGTCTTTGTGTTTTTATTCTCCTCACTCTTATCCGATAGCAGAGCTTTCTGGATAATGGCAAGGCCTGTATGTCTTCAGGTGACAAACTGAGTGGCAGCCTCAAACACCTGACATCATGTTCTGCTGAGCCATAGGTTTAATTATTGTTTATTTAAATGTATTTAATTTTGCTGTTGGTTTACCTCTGCCAATGGTGATATGTAAAATTTTATTCCAATACAACCTCAAATGCCACAATATCTGGCCAGTGGAGGGGAGAAGTGTGCATCTTTCAGCTTTTCCCGGTAGTGCTATGCCTTAACTCCTTCTCGGCACACAATCACTGCCCGGCTTTTGTACATAGCACCACTACTGTTTTCTGTTGCAGCTACACTCAGTGTTGCACTCATACCACTTAAGAATGAGGTTCCTATTCCCTCTGTGATTAGGTAAGTGCAATCTTAAGTCCCTCGAGCTACTTCAATTTCCCCCCTTTCTAATGCAGTCCATGTCTGTAAAGCAATAAACAAGACACTTACTCACAAAACTGTGGTGGATGTCAGGAGCAGCAGATATAATAGCAGTAGCAATAAGACAGCTAAAGAAGCACTGCAGATGGATATGTTTGGTATGCCTATACATTTTTAGCTCCCCAAGCACTTTTTAATGCTTCAAAATGCAAGAAAATGGCAGAGTCCAGTGGCACAGACAGAAAGAAGCTGGCAAGGGAGAAAGGAATGAATGACACAGCTTTGCCAATTGAACTCTCTTCAGGGGAGGGGGCACATGTCCAGGTGCTCATTCACCTCCTAGAATCCTTGGAAGTGGATTGAGATCCAAGATGAATGATTACTTCAAGGGTGGTAGGGCAGTCTTGCAGGGACATGTCACTCAAGGTGAGTGCTATGTCCTCTCTGATGCCCACTGCATGTCAAGTAGTTACACACAAGACAGGTTAGGGCCTTAACTAAAAATGCCTAGCGTCAAATATATAACAGCTCCTCTCGAGTCTCCTACTGGAAAGTGCTGTCTACTGTAGAAGGTGGGGGGGGGCACCTGATGTCCACGAACATAGGC
>NC_056750.1:570016254-570088754 GCF_019279795.1 Protopterus annectens | reverse complement strand
GTATTATCCCACACAGCAGTCCCATCCACCTTCTGATACAGTACAAGTTCATGGACTACAAGTCTTTACTGAAAAAAAAAAAAACACTCCTGTAATGACACATCAATTAAAAAAAAAAATTAGTCAAGCATCACACTGCATAAAGTATATCTTTTGAAAAACAATGTAAACCATTGCATGTACCTATGCCTGGTTAAACCCTTTTTGTTGGATATGAGCAATCTACAATGTTTGCCAGTAAAATCAAGTACCATCTGCAAGGACTGTGTTATTTTATTTTGCCAGCCAGCTTCCTCTCACACATCCACAAATTAAAGAGCTGCTAGTATCTTATCTTCTACGTTGCCCCCTTTGCTCTAAAACTGCAGGGCTGTTAATGGTTCTGAGGGTGTAACTTAAACCCTCTAGAATTGAGGTTTGTCCCTCCTCTCTCATCAGACCCTGCACATCTGGAACCACAGTGGATGGGGTAGTTTCCAACACTGCATGCATTTAAGAAGATCCCTTAGGATACATTTGTTTCACCCTGCTTTTTAGCTTTTGTCTACCAATACTTTTAAGTCACTACATTACTGGAATTTAAATTCCAGTCAGTCAGGCTTTTAAGTCATAACTGTATTTTATTTACTTCCTTCTTTCTGATTTAAAGGCAACTGTGAATAAAACTTAGGAATGTAAAGAAATGAAAAGCTTATGCTGTATATACCAACACCATTACAATATGAAGACCTCAGACAAATTTATAAATTATTAAAAATATAAACAGTGTGAACTTTTCGCTGATAAATACACCACCAGATAAGTATGTCACAACTTACAAAGAATAAAAGGAATAAAATCTGGAATGATTACACCTTTATTTTGCATAAGTGTTTTTACAGTTTTAATGTATCCATTTGTTAATTCAAGCTCCATCAATTTAACATGTCAAACAATTTATTAAATGTGATTTGGTAAGTCATAGCAGTTGCTCAGATTCTACAACTAAAAAGTATCCTCTGATGCCCTTTAAAAATGTTAACTTTTACCCCCAGTGCTCTTGTCATATGGAGTTGCATAACCATACCTTAGGTTGCTCAGCCAAAACCTCTTAACTGCGTTTTTATGCCAGTGTACAATACCATAGTAAACACAAGGTCTGTCATTCTTTACCAGGAATGCAGCCTTTTCTGGGTCCCCCCCCCCCTGAACATGTATACTTTAAGAGTCACTAATCACAAAAAGAATGACCTTCCACTGTTTTCCCTCTCTAGCAAAAATTAAACATTTGAAAAACAGTTTCCTGGGCCATACATAACTTTGACATATTTGAGATGGAAAGTAAATGTATAACTTCGAACTCACACAAAACCCAATACCTCATAAAACAACAAAGCACATATTTACAATGTACTTGACAATCAATACTGAACGTTTAAGCAGAACTTCCATTTTACTTCTGGCAAGCCTCGTTGTCGCCTTTGGACTCCCTGACAAGTCATCTTTCCTATAATCAGGATCAGATTTAACGGAATATAATTGTGTTTCTTATATATATTATGAAATTTGCTTAAAGGGTAGCAATGGCCACTGCAAAACAATGGCAGTCTGTGTACAGGCGGGTGTACATGTTCCCCGAAAGGAATATATCATTCCACCATTACTTTAAAACATGTATCTGGCCAGTGAAGGCAGAGGAGAGAGAAAAAAAAAGGTTTTTGTTTCGAAAAGCCCTACACAAAAGGGGAGGGTGTACTTATAGACTGTCATTTCATTGGATCCCTACTAATCAGTTGAATTGCATGTGCTTACACAGCAAAACACACACTTGTTGCAAACATCCAAGAGCAATCCAATCTGTAATTAAAGGAACCAAAACATGCTGGGTTAGTCCCAACAAGCTGCCCATGCACACAATTTCAATACTTAGCCACACATTTCAGGCACCATTTTAATAAGACAGACAACTGCACGATAATTTCTGTCTCCCTCTTCCCCAATTTCTTAGCAGTTGTCAAGTTGCTAAAAGAACAAGGCCAACTGGCAACGTCGCTCTTAGACCCGTTAAACAGGATCGTACTTGTTCTGCAAACCTACCGTTTGCTCCTCATAAAATTACAGAGAACTCTGGTCAACAAGCAAATGCAACAATCCCTTGGATAGCATCACAAACAATAAGTAAGGTTAGCAATGCTTCACACGTGTGGGTTCTGTAAAGTCCCTGTGCCTCTAAGTAGCTATTCAGAAGTTGGACACACCAGCAACCAAGTAAACTGTCAGAGGCATTTAAAAGTTTCCAAACTTTTCGCATTTAATTCAGATACATGAGTAACATCTTGGACTGCGCAACCAACTCCGATTTGTGTTGGTGGAATAGTAACACTTACACATCATTTACAAAATCTATGAAAAAATAGAGTTGACTACAGTTGTATACTTTTGCTGTCATTTTCAGGAAGAAGACTGGCATTTAAAAACTGGCTGCCGTTTTGATTTTATTACCAACATCCGAACTTTGAATGCCAACGCCTTAAACCATAACTACGATTACACTCAACAGCTGTCAGAATCAACAGATCTGGAAAACCCTTTACTTTTGCTCAACATATCCTACCTCACTGATTACAGAAACTTTACGGCATTTTGCCACTCACAACAAACATCTACTTACTAAAAAATCAGCTGCTACAGTGCTGAGGAAAGGGCAGTACTGTAATTTTCCTCATGCGTCTGTCCTACACGATTTCTGTTCTCTTAAGCAAAAAAAAAAAAAAAAAAAAAAAAACACGGTTCATTTTGACACAATCCTGCAGGAAACGTGTATGCATAACCTGGTTGCTAGTGGGACAAGGCAGCATTTCCGTACATGCTTTCTTTGCCCCTCCTCCCAATTAATGTTCGAATTTCCACAATGATCACCCCTTGCTTTCATCTACCACTGGTATAAAACCTGTTCTCACTTACCGAGGAACCCCTAAAAGCATAAAACGTCTTATTTTGGGAAAGTGCGTAGTGCTAAATAAAGCAGAGCTACGCAGCCTGCAATTGCACGGAGCTGGTGGCAGGCATGCCCTTCTAGAATGCTCACTTTGTTCAGGATCGCCGAGTGGACTTAATTGCGAACTTCAGCCCCTGCCCTAACAAACCACTGGCAGTAACAGATCTAAAGCAACTACTTGGAGATCGTCAGCTAATGCAAAGTGTTGATTCAGCCTATCAACCACTGCACCTTTTAAATCCCTGCAGACGTATGACAAATTCCAAACTCCTCAGAAATGAAAGAAAAAGGAAAATTCCACTGTTTCATGCCATCCCTCCCATTCACTTAACACGTTAGTCTCGTTCAGGGCAAGCTAGAACCAGTCCGAAAGTAACCACTTGTATGTTTTCCTCCCTAAAACTACCACCCTTTGAAGGATTCAGTTTCTGAACTAATATAAACAAACATGCACCAACTCACCTAAAGGAAGGAACGCTTCGGTCTCCATGTCACATTATTTCATGCCAAAAAGTAGCTCTGAACTGTTACAGAAGTCGTAGTACAACGTCACACGGAACACTTTTCCTTCCTTTCTCCCGTTTTCTTAAAATGGTTTAAAAAAATCCAGTTTTGTATGAGGGCCCAGGCAAAGGGAGTTGTAAACTCCGTCAACAATGTAGCTTTACTACTTCTGTATGTGTGTGTGTGGCTCCCCACTCCAACTGCTGAGGCTACACTGCAAGAGGGCACCTGACAAGGGGGCCGTGACTACCGACCACTTGTGGGCTTTCAGCAGCGACACTCCTCCCTGGCTGCCGGTGCTGGACGCTGGCAGTGGCCCTTCCGGTGCACCTTAGCCTTGGGCAAGTCAGTCGTAGCGCTCGCTGACACAGTCATCACCAGACTTGGCAATTTCGTCGTCAGTCCTTTTCTTCAAATCTAATTTGAGATTGATTTATGTGTCTGATTGCAAAACGGGCGAAAATGAAGCAGATCGAAAAGAAGCCCATAGGAAAAAAAAAGAAACTAATACAAATTATTCACGTCGTCCAGTTTTATTTTTAACCACTTCGGGTGCTTATTTGTGTATATACTGGATTAGTTTTTGATGGCGCTTAGAATAAACACATGAGCGTTTTGGCAACAACAAAATAATATGGCTATGTGGCGTAAATACTTGTTTTGTTTGTGTTCTATTTCTTTACCTCTGGACACAAATTCAACACTATAGTTTTTCACCCAGAATTTACAGGGAAAAATAAGCGCACGCACAAGAACTAGCAGAATTCCGTTTTATTTCTAGTGCTTCCTCCCCTGATTTTTCTCCTTCACTACAATCCCAAGTCCTGTTTACATGGTGCGCACTAGTACTCCTTTGCAAGATAAGCACATAACACGTTAGCTACCTGGCGGAAAGGATATGTCAAACCAGCTTTGTTTGCAGTCCCCATGATTGTGCAACTGTAAAGTTCTTAAAGCAGTGGCATGGAGGTAGGTGGGTCATGACTTGTAGCTCGCAGGCATGGTAGGTTGTGGCTCCCAAGGCCCATACTTCTTATCTTCGACACCTCTTTCTCCATCGTAGGAACTCCCTGCTGGACACTGACAAGATTTACTGTAAATTAACCGTTTTAAACACCGTCACTAAATTATACCGAAACCATGTTTGAGCTTCTTAGCTAAGATTTCAGAAAGCCTTAACATTATACCTAGTTATTCAAAATTTTCTGAAAACCCGTTAGCTTTCGAAAGATTAAAGGTCAAGGACTATGCATACGTTTGTGTGCTTTCAACTATAAAGTAGCGTGAGCAGGTAGTCTAATTAAGCAATCAGTATACAATGATGTAATACTCTTAATTACTCTAGAATCATTTAATGCACAGGGTGAAACGGCGAAGCCTGATTTGTTAACTGTTGCATAGTCAACTACCCACTCTCTCATTATATATTGTTATGTCATTTTAGTTTCTTTTTTTCCTCCTGAGCATCTGAAGGGAATATAGATTATTTTTAGCTTCATTTGTTGTTTGCCTTACTTTGCCAGTACTTTCTTCTTCTGCATGAAGCACTAGATATTTAAATTTTACTGTGTCATTAAATTTGCTTTCTTTGTTCTGATTACTTGGTTTGGCAAACCCATTGTATAACATTCTTATCTCCTAGTAATATGGATATTTTCTTCTGACACGTAAATGCCCAGTTCAGTTTCAGGGACAGGAAGAGGGATATCATTATTAGGATTACCACAGCTTTGTGAGGGACAGTCCCTCTTTGGACAGGTGTTTCCTCTTTGGGGGAGATGGGACTAAATAGCAAATGTCCTGAGATTTTAGGGCAAAAAACGATTCTCAAGTTTTCTTTAATAGTTGCATAAAACTGCTATTTTTATTTATTTATTTGACATCTGTTTATGGGAAAAGTCCATCTGGGTCAAATATACCCATTTTCAGCAAAGGTCTGGGGAGAAAGGCTGTGTATTTACAGACATCTCTGTACGTACGTATTACTATTTCTTTAATTTATACAGTAGGTAGGTAGTTTTACTTCATATACAGAGTAGTATATTCAAACATCCATGTATAATTTTCTTTTCTTCATTAAACAGAGGATAGGTAATTTACCTTCTTATATAGAGTAATGGGTCTACTTTTTCTCATTGAAAACATACTTCACTGAATGGCAGTTCACTGACTCTGGTATGTCGAAAATGCAGTTTGCCGAAAATACAATTTACCAACACTCATATCACCGAAACACATATAGGTTCATAGGTAAGTACCGGCCCAAGGGCCTAAGTAAGCCTAGCCAACAAGGTTCCCTGGCTTACGTCACCCAAGAAAGGTAATTTCCTGTGCCCTTATCGAACAGAGCCACAGAAGTGATCCCCGGGGTGTATTTCCTATTTCCCATCCACTCATCAAGATTTTTCTTGAAGAGTGCTAATGAGGAACTTTGCTTGACATAGATGGGTAGCATTACATACAGAATTATTACAGATATATTACTATACAGAGTATAGGAAGTCTCTGGGACAGGGATCTATCCCTCCAGCATGTCCTGTTTATTGTGGTGACAAGGTTTAGGTCCCTAGAGTTTGTAGCTCGGAGGGATTGGTATTTCTTTAGGTATAGTGTGGCCAACAGCTCTGGGTTTAACATAGCTTTATATGTTAGGCAGAGATCTCCTCGGAGTAGGCGATATGCTACAGAGTAAAGCTGGAGTTTTTTGAAACGGTCAGTGTAGGGCAGCTGTTTGAGGCCAGTAATCCTCTTTGTGAGGTACTTCTGTGGCCCTTCCAGCTGCTGCAGATGTCTTGTGAGATACATTCCAAAAGGGGCATTGTACTCTATAATGGGTCTAGTGAGTACAGAGTAAAGGGGAACAATGACCTCTTTTTCCTGGATGAGAACCCTTTTGTGATAAGGTGTGCCACATAGAAGGATTTTCTGACTACTGTGGCGATGTGATTATCAAAGGAGAGACTACTGTCTACCTGGGTCCCAAGGTCTCATCACACATTCGGCGTTAAGTAGACTGCTGTTTATGTGGTAATTCATGGGTGCAGAGTTTTTACCAAAGGGGATGACAATGCACTTTTTGGCATTGAGCTTGAGGCCATGCCTCTGACACCAGGCATCTGTCTCAGTGAGGCCCTTCTGTAGGATGTCCACATCATTTAGGGACTCGACTATGGCTCATAGTTTGCAGTCATCTGGGAACTTCGTTAGCCAGAGGCCTTCTGTGTTAGCCTGTACTTCGGAGAAGTAGATACTAAACAGGAGAGGTCCCAGGACTGAACCCTGTGGTACTCCACTTGTCACTGGTTTGAAGTCAGATTTGGAGTCTGCAACTTTTACAGTGTGGGTTCTGTCAGTGAGCCAGTTGGCAACCCATCTTGTGATGTAGGGATTTATACCTAGTTTAGTGAGTTTAACTATAATTCCAGAATGGGGGATGGTATGGAAAGCCTTGGCGAGGTCAGGATAGGCTGTGTGAACCACCTTACCCTCGTCTATGGCTTTGGTGACTGCCTCAAAGAAGTCAATCAGGTTCAGAAGGCATGATCTGCCTTTCACAAACCCGAACTGGGTGCGGTCCAGAGTTTGGAGGTTACCGATGTCTTTGTTTATGTTCCATGATGATACATTCCATGACCTTGCAGACCAGACACATCAGGCTAATAGGGCGATAGTTCCCAGGATCAGTGGTGGCTCCCCTTTTGTGGAGTGGGATAACTGTTGCTGTGCGCCATTCAGTGGGCACAAAGCCTGACGTGAGACTATGACTGAACATGGTGCTTAAGTGGGGAGCCAGTTCGTTCTGAAGTTCATGTAAAATGCAGCCTGGGATGTTGTCTGGTCCCATGGATGCTGTATTTTTGGTTTTAGAGAGTGCAGCTTTTACCTGCATAGATGTGATTACAGGGACTCTGCATTCTTCCTGTATAGATATGGGCCCTTTAGTGGGTGAGAGGGGGGTAAAGTTAGCACTGAACCTGTATGCCAGGATGTTGGCAATATCAGTTGGTTCTGTAATTTTTGTGCCGTTGTGCTGTAACTCAGAGCAGATCTGAGTGTTGCCATTGAGATTCTTGACATAGCTATAGAATGCTTTGTGGTTGCCCTTAGAATCAGTGGCAATTCTTGTTTTCATAGCTAGCTTTGGAGGATCTTAGGGATCTCAGCTTCTTACTGAGGCTGACCAGGGAGCTCCTCTACTTATGGGATCTTACTCTCTTTTGCAACAGTTTCTTCCTTCTGTTGTAGAGTTTGTTTATGGCAGGGGACCACCAGATTGGCTTTCTTTTTTTGGAGGATAGCATCTTGGTTCTGATTGGGATAGCACAATCCATGCACTCGTGTAAGTGCTTATGCAGTGCATTTGTGTAGGATTCAGCAGTCGTAACTGTATTGTCCATCTGTATGGGTGTCATGAAGTTCACCACTTCCGTCTTAAGAAGCATGAAGTTGGCTTTGGAGAATTTTTTACTGTGGTTTCCTTAATGGGTGGGGGCGGGATGCGGACATCTAGTTAGCTTATGGTCGGATCTGACCAACGAGGAGTTGACTTCAGGTGTGGAACACCAGTCAATCATGTTGATAATGACTAGGTTTAGGATATTGTTGCCCCTGGTGGGGGTGTGGATAAGTTGATCCAGGGCATTGGAGTTTATGGATTCCAGAAAGCGTTGAGCGAAGGAGTTGGTACATGAGTAGTTTTCCCAGTTAATGGTGGGGTAGTTGAAATCACCCATTATTAGGGTGTTTGGTTGAACCCTAATATTTTCCAGTATGTCAAGAAAAGAGGAGTGGGAATCCTGGGGCATGGTGGGGGATCTGTAGCAAGCTACAATTTGGATTGTAGTTTTGCCCAGAGTTAGTTGCACTTGGATAACCTTGGATGCATTATGCTGCGCAACTAGCCTGAAGGTGTGGATATCCTTAATGAATATGAACACACCTCTGTTCTGGTCCAGGTTAGATGGCTGAAAAGTGTGGTATGAGTTATAGCCTGGTAATGCAGGTGTGCTTTCTAGAGACTTGAACCAGGTCTCAGTCACTGCATAGATATCGATGTTCTCCATTTTAAGGAGTGCCTCGAGTGAGTGCATTTTGAGATTTAGACTTCTAGCATTGAGTAGCATTACCCTCAGCTTTTGCTTGCCTGTTCCTGTTAGAGTGGTGAATTTGTCACTTGAACCTTGCCTAAAAAAGGCACTA
The DNA here is from genome assembly GCF_019279795.1 of Protopterus annectens. Lineage (NCBI taxonomy): Eukaryota > Metazoa > Chordata > Ceratodontiformes > Protopteridae > Protopterus > Protopterus annectens. The sequence goes on along the minus strand of NC_056750.1, from coordinate 570,080,074 downwards.
TAGCCTTAGCCAGTATCCAGAATCCCAGGGGCGACATGTGCAGGCCATCTCTGGCAAAGCATCGTGGTCTGTCGACCATGTCGTCCCAGGCAGACAGATACTGGATCCCCTTAGAATGACACCAAAAGCTTAGCCAATTGAAGTCAATCATTTTGTCCTTGTACTGCGGTATCATGAGCGATGGCAGGATGCTACTCAGGGCTAGGGTCATACCTGCTTGGGCTACAAGATCAGAGAGCTCTTCCATGTAGACCAGGGAGGTACGTCTCAGATCGGTCACACCAACATGGACAATGACAGAGTCATATTTGTACCTGTTGTGGAGTGACCTGAGTGTGTGGGTTATGTGGCGGATCCTGGCACCCGACAGGCAGCTAACAGTAACCTTCTCCTTGTTTAGCCTGGTGAGTGGAACATCAGTGTGCCTGACTATAGAGTCACCTATGACTAGTGTGGTGGGTACGTTGTTTTGCCTTATGGGCTGTGGTTTATTGGCACACTGAGTCTGTGGGCTATGTGTCATTTGGGTTGTGTTGGGGGGTGGAGGTTGCTTACGTTTCTGCTTTGGAGGTCTCTGTTGCTTGAGCAGATTATTATTGAGAGCCTCTGCGAATGTTTTTGTGTTTCTATGTGTGGATTTTGGTGGTGTAGGTTTAGTGGGACTATGTGATGAGTATGGTGTGGTGCAAGTGTTTACCTTCTCCTCTTGACTGTCAAGTTCAGTCTTAGTTGGAGAGAGCTTTACCTCCAGTTTGGCTAGATAAGTGCATCTCTCACTGGTGTTGTGTTGGTTGGTAGGAGGAGAGGGTTGTCTGTGTACATGAGGCAATTTTATTGCTACATTGCCCCAAGATGCCCAGATTCATCAGATAGACAGGAGAGAACACTGGGAGCTGACCCTTGGGCATGCCTGAATAAAAAACTACTTTCCTCTAGACAAGTGAGGAAAGTGAGTATAAGAGCTGTTTTTCTCTAAGCAAGTGAGGAAAGTAAGTACAAAAACTGTTTTCCTCTAGGTAAAGAGGAAGGATGAGTGCTGTAGTAATTTGTAGCTTATTTATTTCTAACAACAAGTTCTGAACAAGTGCTGAGCATGAATAAGCAAATTCAAGTGCTAAAACTAAGAATCTGTACCTGGATCTTGTGGTAGAAAAGCTACCTAGTGCTTACCACTCCCACTGATAAGCTAGAATGCTTCCCTCCAACACAGAAAGACTTGGGGGGGCTCAGAAGCTTACAAACAGTCCTGGATACAGCAAATCTGTATCTGGACTAGACTAGTTACAGGAAAGGTAGGAAACAAGGGAAAACACTGTTTTTTAAACCAAAAAGTAGAAAGAGATGGAAAAACTGTCCAAACAGCCAATAAACTACAATTTCTGGGCCAGAAACCACCTTTTGTGGTAGATAGGCTACCTAGTGCTTACCACTCCCACTGATAAGCTAGAAAGCTTCCTTCCAACACAGAAAGGCATGTGGGGCTCAGAAGCTTACAAGCAGTCCTGGATACAGCAAATCTGTATCTGGACTAGACTAGTTAATGGAAAGGTAGGAAACAAGTGTAAACGTGGGCTTTTAAACCAGAAGGTTGAAAAAGATGGAAAAACTGCCCAAACAGCAATAAACTACAATTTCTGGGCCAGAAACCACTCTTGTGGTAGATAGGCTACCTAGTGCCTACCACTCCCACTGATAAGTTAGAAGGCTTTCCTCCAACACAGAAAGGCTTGGGGGGCTCAGAAGCTTACAAACAGTCCTGGATACAGCAAATCTGTATCTTTACTAGACTAGTTACAGGAAAGGTGGGAAACAAGCGCAAATGCAGGCTTTTAAACCAGAAAGTTGAAATAGATGGAAAAACTGCCAAACGGCAATAAACTACAATTTCTGGGCCAGAAACCACTCTTGTGGTAGATAGGCTACCTAGTGCTTACCACTCCCACTGATAAGATAGAAGGCTTCCCTCCAACACAGAAAGGCTTTGGGGGCTCAGAAGCTTACAAACATTCCTGGTTACAGCAAATCTGTATTTGGACTAGACTAGTTGCAGGAAAGGCAGGAAACAAGCTTAGAATTTTTTTTTTGAAAAGTGGAAAGGGAGAATGGAGAAACAGAAGATAATTCAAAATTAAGGACCTAAGTGGCTTGCCCTTCACAGATGTTCTCTCTGTATTTGGTAGAGTGAGCTAGTGACACTAGACTGGAATAGAGCTGGGATAGAGGTGAACAGATGGGACTGGTAGGAGTGTCTGAAGTCAAAGTATGATCTCACTGTACTCGGTTGAGTGAGCAAATGAGATAGACCCAGAAGTAGTGTTCAAACACAAATTTACAGGAGGGGTGGGCAATTCCAAAGTCACCAAGATTAATACCAGAACCAGAACAAGAACAGGGAGGGTGGGTGGGAAACTAACTGCAGAGACAGAGAGAGAGACCACAGTATTCTATGAAACAATTAAATAGAAAAATAAATAACTACAGAGAGACACAGACCACAACATTCAATAAATAAAATGATTAAATAGACAAAAAAATAAAATGCAGTACAATCTTTAATACTGCAAGTTTGTACTTAACTCAGCCAGTAATGCAGTTGATTGTAGGTATGTAGCAGAAGCCAAACAACTCAGATATTGAGCAGTAATAAATTCAAAGATATGTGACTAACACTTATAAATACAGAGAAACCCTCTAGGCTAAGAGTTTAACACCGACTATCAATAAAGTGAAACACAATAGCCCCCACTAACTGCAGAGACAGAGAGAGACCACAGTTTTCTATGAAACAATTACATAGAAAAATAAATAACTACAGATAGACACAGACCACAATATTCAATTAAACAATTCAATAGACAAAAAAATAAAGTGCAGTACAATCTTTAACACTGCATTTTTGTACTTAACTCAGCTAGTAATGCAGTTGATTGTAAGTATGTAGCAGAAGCCAAACAACTCAGATACTGAGCAGTAATACATTCAAATATATGTGACTAACACTTATAAATACAGAGAAACCCTCTATGCTAAGAGTTTAACACTGAATTATCAATTAAGTGAAACACAATAGCCCCCACTAACTGCAGAGACAGAGAGAGACCTCAGTATTCTATGAAACAATTAAATAGAAAAATAAATAACTACAGGGAGACACAGACCATAATATTCAATGAAAGAATTAAATAGACAAAAAATAAAATGCAGTACAATCTTTAATAATGCAAGTTTGTACTTAACTCAGCTAGTAATGCAGTTGATTGTAGGTATGTAGCAAAAGCCAAACAACTCAGATATTGAGCAGTAATGCGATAAACATCACCCAATTGCTCACACACAACCTTAAAAGTAATAATGAACATGTTTTTCCAAAAAAGCCCACGACGTGAAACCAAAATGCACTACCATGCAGCACACTATACTAAAAATAAGTACAGACACACAACAATTTATGTTAAATAGTCATTGCGCATGTTAAGTAGACTTGCAATTGCTGTAAAATATTCAAGCACTTGCATTCACTTTTATTATCAGAGTCTTTGCAACTGCTTCTCACATCTAATTAATGCTCGTTTCTTTGGGGATAGAGGACAACATATCCAACATTTTTGCATGGGGGCAGGACCCCTTGCAAATTATATATATCAACTCTGAGATCGCACTATAGTGACAGGAAAGATACATTTCCCGATGTTCACTGTACTGCGATCTCCATTGAAAATCAATGACCATACTAAATACAGCCCTCCAAAAGCATAGCATAATTACCTCTTTCAACAATGCCGTCATATCTGCCAAGTTGTACAAGTGGCACTGTGTACAAGAATGTAGTTGAACACTGTACCCTTGTACTTCTCATACTAACATCAACAGCTTCATTATTCACTAAACCGGACGTCGGACAACTGTAACTTTGACAAAATGGACTTTTGGCAAAGTGAAGTCACTGTTTTGGGTTTCAGTGAACCGTAAATTTGATAATCTAAATGGGAGCCAGAATAATACGTATTATTCTTCAATTATTCTCTTAGGGCAGCCACGGTGGTGCAGCAGGTAGTGTTACTGCCTCGCAGCAAGAGGTTCTCTGGTACGAGCCACGGCTGGGGTGCCTTCTGTGCGGAGTCTGCATGTCCTCCCTGTGGTCGCGTGGGTTTCCTCCGGGTGCTCCGGTTTCCTCCCACATCCCAGAGACATGCTGTAGGTGGATTGGATACTCTAAATTGTCCCTAGGCGTGAGTGCGTGTATGAGCCTTCCGTGGAAGGTTGGGTGCTGGGCTGGCAACTCAACACCGTAAAACTCCACAGCCAGTCATAAGCGGACATGTGATCCGCTGTGGTGACCCCTAACTGGGAAAAGCTGAAGGAAGAAGAAGAAGAATTCTTCAATTATTCTTGTAATTTAACACTGGGATATGTTGTTGAGCAGCCTTTACATTATAAATAGAAGAGAGGAAACATTGTGGAGAGATGTGGGAAGAGTGTAGGGAGGTATTTAGCTGAAAGGTCAGCTGTAAGTAAGCTAGGTCAGGGATGTGAGGAAGGGGTATATGTGAGCTAAGAACAAGATAAATATGGAAGGTGAGTTTAAGGTAAAGCTAGAGGGAGTATAGATTCTTGTGGTAGGTTATGTTTTAGAAGAAGAGGGTAGAGACAATGGGTACGAAAAGAGGAGTGAAGGGTTTTCATTGTTGTGTCCGAAACACCTAAATGTTATAAGTCATAGTATAAGCAACTCAAATGCTACAGAAATAAGCTTTTATTTTGGCAAAAAAGTGAAGTTCCGCTCTTTGGCCTGACATGGGTATGTTTTGTCCTGCAAAATCTCACTTTTCTCAAAAAATGTCCAACTTTGGGCTTTTGAAAAGGTGGCAAGTTGACAACTCTAATGACACCCCTGGCTATAATCTTGCCCATACTTCCCAACTGCTCTGACTTTCGTTAAATATACAGATTTTTGTCATATATTTTTGGTCTTTTCCTCATAAAATTTGTAGGTTTCTGGCAGATCACTGAGGACTGAAGGCACTAAATAATGTTAATACATTTGAGTTTCAGACTTCATATCCTTCAGAAAAATGCTTTCTAATCCAAATCCTGTTATTCTAGCAAAAGTCTAAGTTTATAAGGGTAGCATTTAAAATCTGTCCTTATTTTTGGTCCTTTGTATCCCATTATTTCATCCTTTGTCCTGATTTCTTGTGCTAATAGGATGAGAGGTATTATCTTGGCTATCGCTGATGTGCTCCAGCCTCCCTTGAGGACAAAGTACAGTACAAAGCAGATGAGAATTGTTGTCTGTCCAGTGGTACAACTGATTTATTAATTTGTATGTGCAATATAGTATGGCCATAGATATTTTGTCTCGGTGGCCCTGATCATGAGCAAAAAGGGTTCAGACTGAGCAGATCACTTGCCTTATTAACTAATTTCAATATTAAATTAAATGATTTTAAAGAGAGCAGACAAATCTCCTTTTTATTTTAAAAGTGTATATTCATAGTTTTATCTGTTCCTTTACCACCATTGGTATGTAATCTGAGCACTGGTGATTAAAGTACCTTAAGTCACCAAACATAAGAATGTTTATGAATAGAAGTACACTATTGTGTTGCATTTTGACATATATATATATATATATATATATATATATATATATATATATATATATATATAGAGAGAGAGAGAGAGAGAGCATCAAGTTTATAAATGGTTAACAAGAATTATTAGGCTGGGGTATTCTTTTTACCAAGTCTCCAAGGATTCTGCAGTATTGTTTACATATTGTTAATACTTGTTTCTTTCAGAGTTTATTTCAGTATTTCGTCCACTGAGTTGTACTTTGCACCTTGTATGTATATGTATATTTACTTTTTTGTCTTGTTCTTAATAGTTAGGTGTACGTCATTTGTCTTGTTCTTAATAGTTGTATGTATGTCGTTTATGTAATTCATACTTGGAAAGTCACTGAAACCGGAGTCAAATTCCTTGTATGCATGCATACTTGGCCAATAAATGTGATTCTGATATTTTATATATATATATATATATATATATATATATATATATATTTTTTTTTTTAAGAAAATAAATTTTATTAAAAGCTCACTCACACACACACACACACACACACACACACACACACACACACACACACACACACACACACACACACACACACAAAGGGGATGTACAACCTTTTTCTATTGTTTACTCTCTGCTGAGATCAATGGTTAACGTTACACAGTAAAAAAATGTAAATATGAGAAAAGACTGGAGAGTCGTCAATCTTTCTTGATGTTTCCAGTGTCAGTGTAGCATAATAGAATTAGGGAATGATTTATGATGTTTATATTACATACAGAATGTTAGCAATAATAACTCTTCTGCTGTTTAAATAATCCTACCTTTTTGTCTGCCTACAATATGATTTAAATATTATATGTGTGGTAACTAAAGCACACATAATATGATAGCTGTTATTGATATCAGTTATAAACTGCAGCAGCTCCAACATAAGAGAAATGAAAAAATGTTTAATAGCTTATTCATTGTTCTGCCAATGTATTCACAGGACAGAATTATTCAAAAGGTGCCCCATTTAAATTCAGATTTTTGAATTTCTGCTTCTGGCAGTTAACATATCTGCCTTTGAGGATATCAGCAGCCTTGCCCTGCACATTTTATTTTCCAGTCTAGTTTGAAGAGTAATGTGTTAGGTTATGTCATTTAGACAGCATACTTTGGTGATTCGATCCAACCCAGACCTGAAAAAAATATATACCACCATTAATATTCAGAATCTGCGGTGGTGGTGCTGCGGTAGCGTTGTCGCCTCACAGTAAGACGTTGTCCTGTTCCATTCTCAGCTAGAGCGTCTTCTGTGTGGATACATGCGTGAATGGGCGTACCTTCATTGAAGGTTGTTCGTTAGGGCTAGCAACTCAGCACATACAAATCTACTGCCAATCATTAGCGGACCGGAGTTCCGCTGTGGCGACCCCTAACCGGGAAAAACAGCAAGACACAACAACAACAACAACAACAACCATTAATATTCAGAAATTTTAGGAACTAAGCAAAGAATCAGAACAGCTCTACAAATTGCTTAAAGCTACACAACAGAGCTCCATTAATAGTTGTTATGTGAATGCTGTAATTTAGAAGTAGAAACATAGATTTTTATATCTAATAAACATTTAGCCCATCTAGTCTGCCCCATTTTCCATTACAGAACTCACAGTGTCTTCCATGCACTTACGAATTCTCATACCTTTTTGACTTTACTGTTGCAATCATTTATTACCTTTTCTTTGAAAAATAAACACTGGTACTGGCCCGCCCACATTGTGTCATCTTTTCATACAAATATGTTTTTGAAAGAAAGTGTTAACTTGTACTTTGCGGAGGCCATTGACGTTCCTAAACATTTTTGCCATTTTTTATTTTCACGATGTTCTTCATGAGAATAAGTCTTGGTCTACATAGTACACTTACTTTGCTGCTGTCTTCCAAAATGTCTCACTATTCCCCGTGACTTCACAAAGAAAAGGTCTCCTGTAATACCCAGAATACTTCAGATTAGGTCTTGTTAACTACTGGCTCTACTAAGGATCAAGAACTTTGTGTTTCACTGGTTACATCACTTCCTATGCATACCAGTCTCTTATCATAGGATCATAGGAAGTTACTAGACTAATGGCCCTAAGGCCGTTACAAGCCTAGCCAAGTTCTACCCTTATTTCCACAATGAACACCACTTATCTGACTTCTTTGCTACTTTTTCACACCAGTTTACTTTATGTCACTTGACATGGCTATCATCAAATTCTCTTCTGATTGCTACAATCTTATGTCATGGTATTAAATGGTCATCCTATTCTAGTATCTCTCTCCCCACTAGTTTCTGCCTAGAGCCAACGAGGTGGAGTCTTCTTGGACAATTTATTTCAAGTGTTACAATGGTTTGTTGTGCCCTAAATCTCTAATCCAATAAGGTGTGATCTTGCAAGATTCTCAGTCTCCTTGAGATCTATACTAGGCTATGAGGGAATAGATGTAGATCCTAGCTTTTGGCTCTTGGGATCAAAGAATTCAGCTTTACACTTACAACAATTAGAAAAAACTGGTTGAGAATGGTTACCTTTGTAGTTGCAGTTATTATATTTCCTTACTGGAGAACAGAACCGTCAAATGTGAAAATAAAATGCGACATAACTAGATGTAGAAATAATAAAGGGCAGAATTTCAAGAATACTAGTCAGTTTTTATTACATCTGAATTGATGGGGGTCTATATTAGGTCACCAAAATGGTATTCTGGCGAACACCTATTCAGCAACCAGTAATCAGTGAAAATCGCTTCAGTCATTCGCTGAATTCACTAAGGGCAGTGAAATAGTTGCCCAAAGCAAAATGGACAGCTACAGGACTTTGCCCTTTCCTTCACTGTAGTGTGATCTCGGAGTTGATATATATATATATATATATATATATATAGTTGAGGGGGTGTGTGGGGCGAAGCCCCCCACTTGGGTGGGTTCGAGTCAACTAAAAGTTGTTATGTTGTACTTTGGGCAACTATGACAGTGCAGTGGTGCAGCAGTGGTGTTGTCACCTCACAGCAAGAGGTTCTCTGGTTCGATTCTCAGCTGAGGTGCCTTCTGTGTGGAGTCTGCATGCCCTGGGTTCGTGTGCATTTCCTCCCACGTTACAAGGACATGCAGTAGGTGAACTGTACACACTAAATTGGCTGAAGATGAGAGTGTGTGTGTGCGAGTGATTGGGGTAGCTTTCTTTATGACTTGCTGCTGCCACTTCCTTTCTCATTGTGCAGTGTTTTACTTATGAAATCATTACTTTGTAATGTTATATAAATATTTATGTAATACTTATTTGTGTTTGTTAAAAAGATACTCTGTGCAGAGCTCATTTTCAGTGGAGGCCTTGAAAGAAAATATACAGTAATACAATATATAGGTTGATTACAACACTAAATGAAGTGCTACATACTGTTAGAAGTTGTAAATTCGTAATCAATTAAAAAGTGGCAGTATGTACACTAACTTTATACACTACACAGAACGACAAAACAAACTGATATATAAAATTGCAAGGAAGGATACCTGCCAAGAGTCCACAGGTGGTACAGATGTCACTGAAAGCTACACCACATTAATACTAGAGTAAGGAGAGTAACAAGTAAGAAGTTTAGTAATTACTGAGTTAGTGCTGAGTAGGTTAAATATTTAGATAAGTACTTAGGCAGGGAGTGGAAGCTTAGGTAATACAGATGCAATAACTGATAATGTGAATTTACACAGATGGTTTTCTACCAGCTGATATCTGAGTCAGGCATACCTTTATGCAAAGGATGGAGCAAATTGGTATACATAATTTTAGTTCTGTTATTGACGAAAAGGGATTTGTTTCTGGGCAGTTAATATTGTGTGGGCAGTTGTTATCATGGTGTTTTATTAGAATAATTGCAGAATTCTGGTCATTGAATACTCAAGTAAGCTGCAATAATGGAGATTGCCTGAGTGATCAGAAGCATGCTTAGATATTTTATTGTAAGTCTGCTCTAATTCAGTATATTGATTAGAAGGAAGTTAAATGGTTCAGGTCCTACCTAACCAATAGACAACAAGCAGTTCTTTGGGCAGATAATATATCATCTCTTCTACCTGTCACCCTGGGAGTCCCTCAGGGCTCTATTCTAGGTCAATTTCTCTTCTCTCTTTTTATTAACGACCTGCATGTAACAATCCCAAATGCCACCTGCATTCAATATGCAGATGATTCAACATTAATCTGTTCAGCAAGCTCACCATCTGCACTACATTCCCTGACACAGAAAGTATTCAATTCAGTTGAAACTTGGTTCACTAAACGTTGTCTCCTTCTTAATGCTAAGAAAACCAAGCTCCTTCTTTTTACACCAACCAATAAGTCCACCCCAATAGATTTCTCTATCACTTCCAATAATGATACTATCATACAGCCTGACTGCACAACCAAGTTGTTAGGAATTACTATTGATAACAACCTCACATTTGATAATCACATAAATAACACCATTAAAACTATCAACAAGAAAATTGGTTCCTTATATCGAATCAAATCCTTCTTAACTCCAACAGCTAAAACCCAAATTGCACACTCCCATTTAATTTCTACTCTTCTTTATGCCTCTCCCATATACACTAACCTCAAAAAGAATAACCTTGTCAAACTAGAGCATGCCTATAACAACATCGCCAGATTTGCCACGGGTAATCCTTTTCGTACCCACCACTGCCTAAACCTCATGCAGCTGGGCTAGCTAGAAATTCAAAACCTTCTAAAAATCTCCCAACTAACCATGGCCCACAAGATATTTTATCAACCTAATAGAACTCCTATACTATCCAATCTCATAATCCCCTATAAAAACCTAGATATACTACGCTCCTCTAACAAGCTTCTAGCTAGCATAACCAAAACTAACAATTTGGCTGGAAACTCCGTTTTCTAACACTGTGGGAAAAGACTGGAACCTTCTTCCCAAAGAACTAACATCACTCTCTTCTTTGCCTCTCTTTAAACAAAAGCTCAAAACACACTTTAAAATACACTGGTTATGCCCATGCAGTACACCAGACTAACCCTTCCTTGCCTGTGCTCATATTTGTCTATACCATACTAAGTTTTTTTTTTTCTCATTATTTCTCTTATGAGGAACTGAACTGGTGATCACAATGATACATACTGGTTGACAAAAAAAAAAAAAAAGATGCATACTTTATTTCTACTATGTTTATGTATTATGTAACAATTATCATTCCTTCATTGTTTGTATTTCATGTTTTTGCTGTTTGGAGCTTTTCTCCCAGGGCCTCTACTGAAAATGGAAATATATCCAGCTAGACCAGCCCGGTCAACAAATGTAAAATAAATAAAATAAATAAATAAGTTGGGAGGAATGTTTGTGAAATGGTGGATGCCTGACAGCAGAAAATAACTAGATATTAAAACATAAACATTGTGGCGGTGAGGTCATAAACTTCTTAGTCCTGTAAAGCAGACCACAACTTCTCCCCCCACCCCAAGTCTGACTTTTTTGTGTAGATCCTACAAAGAATGCATAAACTGATTTTTTTTTGTAATCAGTTTGCACTTATAAATATCTATAAAGCATTTTGGAATACTTATTTTGTGGCAAAATTTGCTTTAGAAATATGAATTTTATTTTATGTTTCACCTCTCTTCATAAAGAAGATTTTTTAAATAAAACCAGATTTAGATTTGAAAGTTAACTCCATTATTTTGTCCTTCAAATTAAGTCTTTATACTGTTTGCTACACCAGTAGGGAAAGTCAAAAGAAAAAAATAGTTTTACACAAACTATATGTTCAAGATGGTACCTGACAAGTGCACATGCCCCACCCACAGGATGTTACTGGGTATGTGCAGGAGGTGGGACATAGGAGAAAACACTCCTCGGCAGCAACATGACACTGCCACAGGTGCCACAATCTGATGACTGACCCTGAACTCCATTTAGAGCTAATCTAGGGGTAACTAAGCTGAGTTGGTCAGACACAGTGGACAAGGAGAGGCCATGTAAGCAGATGATTTTCAGCTTCAGGAAGTCAAAAAGGGATAGAAAAAAATGAAAAGAAATCATCTCAATAAGTAAAACAGCGTTTTTTTGCCTTACTCATTTAACTAAGATAGTTTTCTTGCATTCAATCTGCTTAATTGTGGCACAGAACACTGAATTCAATACTGTGATTAAGTTACAGTGAAGCAAAGCTACTGTGTGTGACCTGACATTCAAGCATTGTGGACATGAAAAAGGCAAGGCAGCCTACAAAAAACTATTGCTGCATGAGTGAAGCATCAAACAGCATGACCGGAGCTATTGGCAGTAACGAGTTAAAGGTGTAGGTATTTACAGGCATCATGCTGTAGCATTATATACTGTTAAATGTTAATGTTGCTTAGAGTGCAAATTGTTGCATATTATTCTTAATAGGAAATGTACAGTCAATGTGCAAACATCTGTTACATACTTTCACATTCAGCAATACTATGCGCTTCCTGCAAACATGGGTAAATACACTTTCTGTAACCTAGCTATATGGTCATGTTAATTATATATCACCTGCAATCTGTGCCACGTTTAGTGGTGAAGTTGCGGTTATCATCTTTTGATTAGACTCTGGACTGTGACTAATCTACTATAATGTTACTTAGTAATCATCTGCTGTTTCTGTGCGTGCTATTTGAATTTGGAGTCTATTGCATTGCAGCCATTTACTTCCATAATCTTATTTCCATATCATTCCTCTGACACTAGGTGTACTATGATTTGCCAAAACCCTTCTGGTACACATGGTGTACCATTTGTTCTGAATCTCATCCCAAGCTGCTAAACCTTTTTTTAGAGTGCCACTACAAGACCAGCTAAAGGAACTCTCCAGATAAAACTGATAGTTATCATCCCATAAACTTTTTCCATAAGAGAAGTCTCAGTAAATTACTGAAGTCCTAGGGGAACTATTAGTCGTCACTTATTTTCATCAGTAATTGCAATGTTTGTTCCAAGCAGGTCACCTCAATGCTTATATAAAATTACAAATGTAACTGTATTCCTCTCTATGTATCAGTAAGCTTTGTTACCATATAGACTATGATTAGGATTCAGAAGATTTTGTCTTATCGGGGTCAGTGAATTTGTGTACAAGGTGAGTGTGATTCAGCAAAACAGGCTGTACGATGCAGGTAGTCTAAGCAGCAGTGTTAGTTGTGATATATGTGAATGGCTATATAATGACACTGTAATTAGCAAAATTATTAAAATGAGTCCCCTTCTTTATGCTAATGAGGCAAAACAAGATGGCAGAATGATTCATAAACATATAAATGCCACACAGCGATGCTGTAGTATATTTGAACTTGGCTGAATATTCTTGTTCAGCGTAACAGAATTACTAAATAATGTTATGGGTTGTTGATGCATTACTAAATGTGCATATTCAAGAGACTGCTATAGCCACTGCTATGCCCAACGGTGCACAGCGTCACCTCCAGAGGCACTAGGTCAGCTATCAGGGCTTAACAGTTCATGGAGTACATGACAACAGTATTGTGGACCTGTAGTGTGTAGATTGGAACACGATCCTAGAAATTGTGCCTGCCTCATTTGCAGCCTCATAGGAGTCATGAAGTATCTATCTCAGAAAATACTATGGTATGTGCAGCTTTGGCTCTGTTTTAAAACATCACCATTCCAAAACAGCAAAACTCATTAGCTTGATCTTAAAACATTGACAGTTTGAAATATTGATATTTGCAATAGTTGACCAATTAAAATCAGAAAAATGTATAGCAAGCTGTTTAGTACATCTAAAGCCATAAATCAGGAAATATGTTATCATCGTGGAGGCAAATATATAAGTAATGTTCCTAGCTCTATAGGGTCTGTGTACAGGACTGTTTTATCTCAAAAAAGGAAGGTGATGCTCATAGTGGATGGTTATATTTATAATGCTGAAAAACATCCTAATCTATTAAGTATTGTGCCTGTAAGTACAAGCTCACTAAAAATGCAAATGATGCACTGTAACATGTCCAACAGTGATCTGGGAAGAACTGGTCAGGAGTACCAGGGCATCAATATTTGCATGACCTGTCTGAAGCGAAATGTTATGTAGAATGTGCCAATCTACTTTAATGTGCATCTCTTTCTAGAGAGAAGCAGTGTCTAGTTCTTGACTATGTTAGTACTAACACATCATCAGAATCTACTGTACGCTTACCCACAAGAAAAACAATGCTTCAACAATCAGCAGGGTAAAGTGAAAGAATTTTATGACGTGAAACTATGATTTATCCCTAGAAGATATATATGTTGCTGATTTTCTTTTGAAAGCAGGCATTTATTTTTTTTTGCAAATGAAAATATCAGATGTTAAATCTGCTACTTCATTAGTATTCTCAGCACAAGAACATTTAAAAGATTTAAGTTTAGCTTCAGTTTAATGGATGGGACATTTTTAACAAAGGATCAAGTATGCTGGGAGTTGTACATGGATTTATTGCGTTCTGTGGTACAACAAAAACAACTCCTTTAGTATATTGTTTCATGTCCAGAAAGTCATTTAAGGCATATAACTTCATGGGGTGATACGTTTTTGATTTATTGCCATTGTTACATCTCAGAGTAAGTGTGAAATATGTGTTATGTGAATTTGAGATAGCAAAGATGAACAGTATTCAATGAAATATCAGTGAAGCAGGTAATACAATGTGTCTATTCCACTTTGGACAAAATATTTGACATAAGGTGTGTCTACATTTTATGGCACTTAAGTGAAATTTCACTTACAAGTAAAGCGATTAGTAGCTCTTGCATTTTTGAGTGAGGATAAAGTTATGGATGCTTTTAAAATGCATGCTGTAGAGTTTATGCCTACAAATAGGAATGTATTATGTTATTTTACTGATCTGTATATTTTGGCAAATCCTCGCAAATTCCAAATAAAGACAACTGCTACTGCTTGCTTCCCATCACTGATTCCAGTTAAAATTTGGAAAGTCCTGTTCTGTTGAGATGTAGCCTTGCACATTAGATGTCTCTTTAAGATGAAGGATTTCAAATTTAAAATCTGCGATGTCAGTGACAGTGCATGAGCAAAACAGAGTTGAAGAGTTAATGCTTCACTTACGTACAGCATTTCCATCATCACCTAAGAAGTGAAAACATTGTTGGAGAACAGAGCAGTTTAACTCAGCACAGCAAAACAAAGATGTTATGCTGTTCATGTCTTTTTGAAAGCTACAGCTTTATTGCTGAAAATGTACAATCTTGAACACAAGTGACGGATGCTTTCTTTAAGGACAATGCTCTAAAAAGCTTTACCTGTTTCCTTGCTGAGTTCATCTGTACAGTGCAAAATTAGATTTACACATTTGCTTGTTTATTTATTTACTTCTCATAGCAAGCTGTTAGGGGTGATAGTGCATGTTTGTGTCTTTCGGCTTTTCCCGGTTAGGGGTCGCCACAGCGGAACTCCGGTCCGCTAATGATTGGCAGTAGATTTTTACGAACTGGCTTGCCAGGCCTAACGCACAACCTTCAACGAAGGAATGCCCATTCATGCATGTCGCCACACAGAAGATGCTCTAACTGAGAATCGAACGGGCAACGTCTAACTGTGAGGTGACAACGATACCGCAGCACCATAAGGGTGATAGTGCATAATAATCTTATATTCGACCTGCATATTCAAAATTGCATAAGAAAAACTAGGGATACTTTACAGAGCCAAAAACGTTTTTACGGATGTAACTAAAACTACACTTGCCACTACTTATCTCCTTCCCTACTCTTCTTTATGGCGCTCCCATCCTTACTAACCTCCAGGCTTCACAAAAATTAAAACTTGAACAATGCTATAACAAATTTGCTAAATTTGCAGCACATACCCCTTTCAAAACCCACCACTGTATAGCACTGGAAAGCCTACATTGGTTAAAACTGCCACATCAACTAACATATACACAACTTCTTACCACCTATAAAATTATCCAATATCCATCTGCCTATCCAACACTAAAAAACACTCTACAAACAACTATGTTTCCAATCGGTCATTGAAATCCAGTGACTAAATACTCCTGTCTGTCTATAAACCTAGCAAATCTGCTGCGCATTGTCTGAACTCTTACAAGGTTGCTATGGACTGGAACTCCTTACCTGTATCCATCAAGTCTATGTGCACCCACCCATCTTTCAGAACCACTCAAAGACTTCCGAGCTAAAATCTGTCTCTGTTCTTGCACAAAACCAGGAAAAACTATATCCCTAAATGTGAACAGGTACCTTTTCATTCCTTATACCTCCTTACCCTCTCTTCTTCATTTACTTCCTTACTGCTATCTAATTCTGTTCTCTGACTTTCTCTCTAAATGTACTATAAGCATATTTTTCCCTCACTTCATATTGCAATTCCTATTTGTATTAGGCTAACTTACCTTTAATTTCCGTACCAACTGTTTACGGTTTCTCCAAATATTAAATGATTGTCTTATACCTTATATTACTTAACCAATGTTTTTTATATTATGTCTAATTTGTTATAATTACTTAAACTGCAGATGTTTTTGTTTGATTTTTGAAGATTGTAAAATTATTGTTCTTAAAATGTTTTGTAATAATTTGGAACTTTTTTCCTGGGGCCTCCACTGAAAATGGGCTTCTACCCAGTCAGACGTTTCCAGTAATGTCAATAAATAAATAAATACTCATTCATTCATTTCATTTCATCTTATCTCATCTCAATTCATTTTTAACCGTTTTGGTCTCACTGAAATCTCAGTACCTTTGCAGGGATAATGTGAAGTTGTGTTTATACTGACTAGAGGGAAAACAAACCTGGATTGTTATTAGGGGGCCTGTAGTAAAATAAGAAGTGTTTATTTATATTTGTTTACCAGGGTAGTACACTGATCTCAATGGGCCATTTGCAGGCACAGCACATGTGAATAGGATCACATAAGAAATTAACAAAAAACATATCTACAGATACAAGGATATGCTAAAAAACAAATATATACATGTACATATTTATAGATACAAGAATATGTTGCAACATTTATTTCAAGAAGCACTTAATGTCAAAACATGGATGGAAAAAAATGGAATTATGCTTAGCAGAGCTTTATGGATAAGATGTTGCCATAATGACTGTACCTAGGAACCAGTGTATGGCAACCGTGTAGTAATGACTGAGCTGGAAACATTCAGTGGAGCTCTTCAGATGGTAACTCTCTTGAGGATTTTTCTGTTGTGGTTTTTGTAGTAAACTATTTATAAAATGGTTGTTTATGACAACATAAATTTGCCATTTGATGTCGGAATGATTATTACTAGTCAGAAGGTGGGTGAAACATTCTACTGCAAATCCAAGCAGTTGTCATAGCAGAAGGTTTCCTGAAAATGACCAAATATGACATTGAGTCAGAAGGATGTGGAAAATCCTTGGAAGAAAGTAGAATACTCAGCTGGTTGTGAATGTTAAATAAACTATTATAGTAAATAGGGATTATGCAGTAATATGGTGACAGTAATTACAAATACAAACATGTTTTCTGTCCTTGTTAACAGGGTATCATATCCATCGGACAGGATGGAATACATGTTCACTCAGTTTCCATAATTCATTTCATTTTTCTTTTTCATAGCATTATAGTAACTTTTTTCTTGTTGTTTTGATTCAGAAAGAAAAGCAAACTTAAAATGACCCACCTATTTATTAGAAGAGAAGCAAATAAATTAATTGCATTTTAATGCCCATCTGAAATGTTTATGTTGTGTGGCAACGAGTCATGACCCTGACTGACAGATACAAAAGTGGCTAATTGGTTTGTGAAGTTCCAGTTTCATCGCCTAGTGCTATTTAACATGACATGTTCTGCCGAATAAGATCCAGTTATTAAGGTGTGTTTCTTGGATGACTGGATCAGAAAGAGGGTTTGATTGGTCAGCAGCCCTTCATGTGGTGTTGTCTGCAGCCAGTCGCTGTTACTGTAAGCTGTATAGGCTTTGCATTGATCAAGAAGTCAGGGAAAGAAACTGCCTTGCTGTGTCTAGCAGTATAATTACATCATTCATTTTAATGATTTATGGAATGTAGTGCAAGTCTCTTTTGTGCAGGATTATTCTCATGTCTGTTTCGTTAGGTATAGTTCTTCCATGGCTGTCAGTCACTAATGGACTGGGAGACCTGTAAAGAGAACACTGCAGCTGGAAGACTTAGTTCTGCAAAAGGTGTGAATGCCCACACACCTCTGGGTGAAGCCATTATATTGGTGATCTGAGTCTTACTTGCTTTGGGAAGTCCCCCACCCTTAGTCACCGTACTGCTTGCCACTGAAGTTCCCATCAGGCAGCAGAGACCACTGAATAACATTACAGGACTGGCAAGACTTCACTTTCCAATATATTAAGAGCTTGTTATAAACTTTGCAAGAGCATTATCTTCTTACTAGACATGACTATGATGATGATGATGATACAGCTATTAATTTGTTGACAGATTACCATCTCCTGCAGCGCAGAGAGCTCCTAGTAATACATTGGTGATATGCATTTACTAGTATTAACACATTTTTTATTTATTAAAAGTGTGTTTAAGATCATGCATACAACGTCAATCAATTTTTCATGTATCAGGTGCAATTTTACCTCTTAGTACAGGTACCACTAGGACAAACATGTTCCTGTGTTTTTCTTTTTTTTTTTGTGTGTGTTGTCTTGCATAAATGCACAAGCACAGCATGTTGATTCATTCTAAGAGGCATTTTGAAGGGACAGCAATATCAAAGAAAGCTTGTATGCAGATTAACAGTGATCAAATCAAAGGGATATGCAAATGAATAAATCTCTGAATGATATGCTATCCGATAAGAAATGTTGCTTTCCCTACTTTTTGTTTAGTTTCAATTTTACAAAAAAGAAACCAAAGTTTTTGCTTGACAAAAAAATAAAAAAAGCATTCTTGGAAGGGGGAACCCTCCCCCCACTTATATATGTATTAACTCCGCTATTGTATAACCATGGAGAGAGAGAGAGAGAGAAGAAAAGGCTGCATACAGTGAATTTCTGTTGTCACACAATTAGAAATAGCACTGTCCGTGACTTACAAAGAGGAATGCAACCAGGTAGTTTCAAACAGAGGACTAACAGCAACAATCTACTACTAATATTAATGAGAACTGTGTCTTATAGTGTGAACCTACTAATCTCACAAATAACTTTTGTCCCATCTTTTTAATATTTAGCACTGCAATAACACATTTTACTTTTCTGAAGTCAGTTTTATCAAGTTCAGTTTTACTTCCCATAATCATAAACTGCAAAGCAAAATGTCAGAGCACCGTTTAGTTTATAGGTAAATACTAGGCTAGCTGCCCTTTTGGGCCATTTTAAACCTAGCCAATTTCCCTTTTTGTGTTTGAAATAATCTATCCCATTTGATTATAGATTGGCCTTAACCATTCCATGATCAATAATTATATGCTACTCCCTAATGAAAATAACTGGGATCATACCATAGATAATTTGAGGTGACCCATGGACAGGATAAAGCATTTCAGAGCAGCCTTGTCCATTAGTAGTACAAGGGGCAGTCCTGGTGTAAATTATCTGTTTCCCATCCATAGATCTAAGTTGCTGTTGAGTATGGACATGGCTGAACTTTGTTTTATTTGGATGGGGAGTCTGTTTCACAGCAGTGGTATCCTCTGTGAAATATACCTGTCCCTCCAAACCATTTGTTGATGTTGCAGAAGAGATTTACATCCTTAGATTTCTGATGTCATTTGACTTGCTGATGTGCAGTAAATCCATCAGTAATAGGTTGTAGGATGCCCTGCATGGCAGGCACAGGTCATCACTTACCAATCTATGGGATACCAAGCATAGTGACAGGGCTATGAGTTGGTCAATGCAGGACATGTTGCTTAGGCATTGTATCCTTTTAGTAATGTTTCCCTGTTGGCTTTCCAGTTTTTGCATGTGTCTGGATAGATACATGCCAAAGGGGGCATTATATTCAATGATTGGCCTAATGAGGGCTGTGTAAAGGGGAACAATGGCATCCCTAGATCTAGACACAATCCTTTTGTTTATAAGCTGTTCAATATAAAAGGACTATCTTACAACAATAGACACATGTTGGTCAAAAGTTAGGTCACTGTCCACATATGTTTCCCAATCTTGAACAAATGGGTCAACAGCTAGGGGTGTATTGTCAGTGTGGTAGTTCCCTAGTGTAGATTACTTCCCAAAGGATACAATAATGCATTTTTTGGCATTTATTTTCAGTCCATAATTTTGACACCAGTTTTTAATTTGGGACAAACTTTCTACAGGATGGATAAGTTATTTGGAGAGTCAATGACTGTTCCTAGCTTGGAGTGATTGGCAAACTTAGTCAGCCAGAGACCTTTACTATTAGCTTTTACTTCAGAAAAGTAGATACCAAACAGGAGTGGTTCCAGCACAGAACCTTGGGAGATTCCATAAGTGACTGGTCTTTTTGTGAAGGTAATTTCCCTGTTTTGATCATCTGTGTCCTATTTGAGAGCCATTTGGCAATCCAGTGAGTAACATAGGAGTTATTCTCAGTTTATTTAGCTTTTATACTATACCTGAGTGGGGAACTGAGTCAAAAGCTTTGACCAGGTTGATGTATGTAGTGTGTACCATTTTGCCTTATCCATTGCTTTGGTGACCTTTTCAAACAAAAATCTACCAGGTTGAGTAAGCATGACCTGCCCTTAATGAATCCAAACTGAGATGGGTCTAGTGTTTGGAGTTTCCCTACGTCCTGATTTTTTAATTCCATGATAAGCCTTTCCATGGCTTTGCATATGAGGCTGGTCAGACTTATGGGTCTGTAATTGTCTGTAGAAGGTCATCCCTTATGCAGGGGAATAACTGTAGCTGTTCTCCATTTGCTTGGTACAAAACCTGTATGGAGGCTGAAGACTGAATCGTTTTGGTAGGGGTTTGGCTAAATCATGTTTCATGCTTTTTAAGATGCAGCCAGGGATATTGTCAAGACTTATCTATTCAGTATTTTTAGCGTTTGATAGCACTTTTAGAATGTGGCCTTGTGTGAAAGCTGGAGGTGAGTCAGTTTCATACCTTATCTTGAGGGTAAGATGGAGGGGAGAAAGGGGTAAAGTCAGTGCTAAATTTATCAGCCGGTCGCCCCAGTGTAGCCATTGTTGACAATCAGCTCAATGCATTGCTGCATTGTGCTTTTGAGATACCAAGCATAACTAAAAAAAAATACCATGCAATTGTCTTTTGGTTTGGGTAGCTATTTTAGTCTCATGCTTGGTTTTGGTGGATTTAATCAAGCTCCTGAGTTGCCTGTTTATTTCAGTGACAAGGACTCTAACATTCTGGGAGTTACTCCTCTTACTTTTGATCAAATTCTTTTCTTATTATAAAGCTTGTTGGTATTATGGTTCTACCATGTGGGTTTGTTTCTGGGGGTTTGTCTTGCATTTGCTCCTGTGGGGTACAGCTGCATCTATGCAGCTGCTTACATGCTGGCATAGTGTGGTGGTGTACATTTCTGTATATTCAGAGGAGTTAACTGGGTGTGATGGGATATGGACCTTGCCAATGTATCACTAAGGAGTATAGTTTGTATTAAAAAAATTCAAAAGGTACCCTGGCTGGAAGAGATCTCTGGTTTCAATTTAATTTTTTGAAGGAGACTGCATTATGATCAGACCTAACAAGTGATGAAGATACACAAGGAATGGTGGAAAATGCCCTATATTAGTAAGGACAAGATCCAAGATGATATTCCCCCTAGTGGGGTACACATTGACTAATTGTTGCAGGGCATTTGTATTGAAAAAGTCCAGGAATGTCTGTGCTTGTGCACTAGTGGTGGTATAGATGTCCCAGTCTATAGTTGGATAGTTTAGATCTCCTCCTAAAATGGTATTGGGTTTAATACTGAGTGATTCTAGTTCCTGTAGATAGGTGTTGTGGCTTTCTTTTTTTATAGAGAGGGTTCTCTAGCTAGCTAATACATGGTACGGGACCTTTCTGATGGTTAGTTGAACATGAAGAAGTTCTAGTGAATCATGTTGCTTTACCAGCCTTGACGCAAGTCTCTTCTGGATGTAGATTGAGACATCCCCACCTTTTTTCCCCTCCTGTGCAGCAGCTGGTCTAAACATGTGCAAGACATTATAACTCAGCACAGCTGGAGCGGTCTGTATTTTAAAACCATGTCTCAGTCACTACACAAATGCCAGTGTCCTCCTGGGTGAGAAGGCTTGTAGGCAGTGGAATTTCTTGTTTAGGCTCCTAGCACTGATCAGTAACGCCCTCATATTTTCCTTTGCTTGTTTCATTATGTTGGTAGGTTTATCAGGTTAGGACTGCCTAAAAATGGGGTAGACAATGTCTTTGCCAATAACTGAAACCCTAGAGGGGACAGATGCATGTCATCCCTAGTGAAGCAGCATGGTCTGTCAGCCATATCCTCACAGGCCGACAAATATTGGACTCCCTTTGAATAACAACAAAACTAAGCCAATTATTGAAGTTAATTATTTTTTTGCTCATATCGTAGCATCATCCTTGGAGAAAGTAGAATGCTGCTCAATGTTAGGCTCATACTGGCTTTGGACGCATAGTCTGAGACCCCCATCATGTTTCTCTCTCTCTTCATATAGTCCAGGGAGGTACATCTCGAGGCATTGACTCCTGCATGAACTATGACAGAATAATACTGGTACTTGTTCAAGGACTTGAGTGCCTGTGTGATCTGATGGATCCTGGCACCAGACAAGTAGTCATCACTCTTTCCTTGCTCAGCCTGGTAAGAGCAACATCTGTACATCTTATAATGGAGTCATCTATAACAAAAATATTTGGCTAGGTCGATGCCTACCTTACGAGCTTAGCATCTGTGATTTTGGGACTCCTTGTGCTATGTAAGGAAGCAGGCGTAATTTTCTGAGTATGTTTTGTGTGCCTGTGTTGTGTTTTGGAGGTCTCTGAGGTTTAAGCAACTTAATATTTAGAACCTCAGCATATGAAGGATTCTGTGTGTTAAGAAACCCTGGAGAGGTGTGATGTGTGGTGTTCCGCTGATGATATTGGTGTCTGAGTTTACTGTGTGTGATATTTTTGTCTCCAAGCATATTATATACATGCATCTTTCACACACTGTGTTATGCTGTTTGAGTAATAGATGATCGTCAGACAGCATGAGGTAGTTCTTACACTTTTTGAAGATACCCATCTCAGTTAGTCTGGCTAGGGAAGCTGTGTTCCATGATACAGACAGGAATGACTCTGGGGACAGTGGTAACTATATAACTGCTTGGAATTCGGTTTTAAAATAATGTCTGGGCTGAACTTGCTACTGAGTATTTAAATTTCAATACAAAGCAACTAGCCTGGAAACCTTCTTCTGCAACCACCAAGAAACAGTAAACTAATTATAGCAAAAAACTCACTAACGTTAGGAGTCTAAACATGAAACTGCTCTCATTGCAAGCATTCTTAACTCTGGAAGATGCTGACATTTGTGCAGTCACAGAAACACAGTTCAAAGCTGTGGAGAGCACCCCAGCCTTACCTGGTTACTCATCCTATCATACATTCAGACCCAAAACTGTGGGCAGCAAAGCCAAAGGAGGTAGAGTTTCAATATATATTAAAGACACACACACCTCCAGGCTGGTCAAACAGTATGATGCATAAGAGATACTCCAGGTACAGTTAACCGTTGACAAGACTCCTATTCAAATTATAGCTAGCTATATGGCCCCAAATTTGACTCAAGATGCCCAGTCCCCCTGTTTGGACCTCTTCAAATCTATCAAGATTTAACCCTTTACCCTGATCCTGGACGACTTTAATTACCCAATCATAGACTGGAAATACCACTCATGCCAGAACACAAATGCCCATAGATTCCTCAATTTTATCAATGCAAATGCCTTGGAAAAGCTAGTCAATACCCCCATAAGAGGTGATAATATCTTGGACTTGGTATTAACCAACATGAGTAACCACTGCAGCACTCCTACAGTATCATCTTCCCTGGTAAGATCTGACCATAAAGCTGTCACTTTCAAAGTCACCATCTCCCCTGACCCCCCTCTAGCTGCAGTCAAACAAAACAATTCTCCAGAGCTGATTACAACCTCCTGAGGGATGGTATAAATAGCTTCACAGCCCCCTCCTCCTCTGTAGGAACTGGCGCCAATGTCTAAATCTACACCAAAGCATTATATAAGCATTTATATACAGGCATGGAATCAGGAATACCTGACAGGACAAAATCATCCTCTGCAAGGAAGAGTAAACCTGTCTGGTGGACATCTGCAATAAATAAACTCTACAACAAAAGGAAAAAATTGCTGTCCAGGATCAAGAAGGTGCAGGTGCCCAAATGGAAGAAATCTCTCCTTAGCCTGAACAAGCAAATAAGAGCACTAGTGAAATCCTCTAAAGCCAACTTCGAGTCCAAATTGGCCACATCTACTAGAGACAATCGTAAGGCCTTCTTCCCATATGTCCACAATCTTAAAGGAAGCAGCCAGATCTGTTCAGAACTGGTGGTCAAGGACACCACATACACAAATGCTGTAGATATAGCCAATCTACTGGTTGACAGAGTGAGAGAAAACTTCACCCGTCTGCCTCCCCCCCCACCCCCCTCCGTCAGTAAATCAGGACATCTCCGGTACCTGCCCCCACCCCTTATCTCTAGGGAAGAGGTCATCACTGCCCTCTCAAAGGCAAAAATACAGCCTCCATAGAGCCAAATAACATCCCAGGCTACATCCTACATGAACTCAGGCATGAACTTGCAGCACCATTAGGCACCCTATTCATCCAAAGCCTGTGTACTGGCTTTGTCCCAGCCGAGTGGAGGACAGCCACTGTCATCCCTTCACACAAAGGTAGAGTGTCCACTGATCTGGGAAATTATAGACCCATCAGCCTAACTAGCCTGATCTGCAAGGCCATGGAATGAATTATCATGTACCTCATTAACATGGACATAGGCAACCTCCAAACACTCAACCCCACAGAGTTTGGCTTTGTCAAGGGGAGCTCATGTCTGTTAAATCTCATTGACTTTGAGACAATCACCAAATCCATCGATGGACAAGGGGAAGATGGTGCATACCGCCTACCTTGACCTGGCCAAAGCCTTCAACACTATTCCCCACTCAGGCATAATAGATAAACTCTCTCAACAAGGCATCAATCCATATGTTACCAAATGGGTAGCAGACTGGCTGACTGATAGAACCCACCTAATCAAAATAGGGGAAGCCACCTCAAGCAGTAGACGTGTAAAGAGCGGCACACCCCAGGGATTGGCCTGGGGGCCTCTGTTATTTGGGATATACTTCTCTGAGGTGCAGGTGAAAACCAGTGGGCTATGGCTGACCAAGTTTGCAGATGACTGCAAGCTGGGAGCGGTCATCAGTTCCCCAAGTGATGTGGATGTCCTCCAAGAGGGTCTCACCCAAACAAATGACTGGTGCCAGAAACATGGCCTCAAGCTGAATGCCAATAAAATGCATCAAAATCCCCTTTGGGGAGAGTGACGTCCCCACATATTATCACATTAATAACAATGTCCTAAGTACGAAATCAGTAGTGAGGGATTTGAGGACCCAGGTTGATAGCAACCTGACTTTTGACCACCATGTTGCTTCCGTTGTATGGAAAGCTTTCTACATGGCCCACCTCATAAGTAAGTGTATCTTGTCCAGGGACAAAGAGGTCATAACAACTCTGTATTCTTCCCTTATAAGGCCAATTACTGAGTACAATCCCCCTTCAGCATGTACCTCGTAAAGCACATGCAGCAGCTGGAGAGACCACAGAGGTTTCTCACCAGGAGAATCCAGGGCTTCAAACATCTACCATATACAGATAGGCTAAAAGCCCTGTCCCTCTACTCAGTTTCATACAGACTTCACAGAGGAGACCTCTGTCTGGCATACATAGCAATCTCAGACCCCACCTTGATAGGACTGGTGCATATCCGCAAGTCAAGCTCCACTCGAGTAACCCATACGCATGACTGCAACCTGGTCTGTGATATCAATAGAACTTGTTGATGGGAGAGATTTTTGTCACAGAAACTTCCCCATCTGTGGAACAGACACCCTCTCCACATCAAGCAGAGTACCTCATTATCCCTTTTTAAGTGCAACCTGGATAACTGGATGGGAAACAGAAAATGCACCCCTGGGATTCCACTGTGTCCCTGCTGGACAGGGGCTTTGTGTGCTGACTTGTCTAAACATGGGCTAAACGTTTAGGTAGGCTTATAAGGGCCTCAGTGCAATAGTATAGTAACTTCCTATGATCCTAATTTGATACTAAAATCACTGCAAGCAGTATCAATGCATTCAAAATTAAACAATTTTATCAAAGATCTATTAGCCTACTGAGTAGTTTAAGGCAGAGGCTTTGCAAAATGAATGATACTTATTTGCTTATTGGCAAAAGCCAGTGAACAGAAAGAAGGAAGGAACTATGCTTTCAAATTACCATAAGGAGCAGGTAACAAGAGATACTCTGGGTTTAACAACACAGCTACAACAGGGCGGGTGGGAGGGAAAAATCAATTAGACCGTTAATGTGACTGGCCTGGAGCTGCCTTAATGGAAAGACAAGTCCTAAACTAGCCTGACATGCACTTAATACATAAGAATGAAACAATTTTATTTATTTGTCCTTTGATAATCAAGAAAGTCTGACTGAACTAACTTGCCCATTTTCAGTGCAGGCCTGGGGTGAAAAGCTCCACAACAACATTTAATTATATGCAAGGGGAGAAAATCCCTACAACAGTTAAAAACACAAACAGATGTAATATCTTTGGGAATGTATTTCATAGTATAAATTGAGATCGAGAATATATGTACTGCAAGTAGTAACACACCCTGCAGAAGTGGATTGTGTATGTCAAGTAATCTAACACACAGTTATTCAAAATATTGACTATATTTCTTATAATGTACAGAGGTGTGTTCTGCTGCCAAAATAGACAGAGGACTAGGATGAGATGAGGAGGAGTGATAAGAAGGAAAAAGAATTAAAGACAATAGAGAGAGAAAGAAATTATTATTAGAATGATGTGAATGTTATGGAAGGACATGAAAAAGGAAAATAAATAGTGATTGTTGGCTGAAGAGGTAGAAAAGCATACATTAGTACTATGGTATCATTAAAATGAGAGCTTCCTTTAATGTTGGGATGAAACTAGGGTTTAATAACAGCAGTTAGACCACTTAAACAGCAAAAAATGCACTGCAACTATGTACTGGAATTACAAATATACGCTTAAAGATCTTAGCTAAAGCAGATACAGACTGTTAAAATGAATTTAAAATCAGACCAAGAAATGGTCTGTGTAATGGAACATTTAAGCTGTTTTCTCACCTTATATGTAGTTATTGTATCATGAATAGAACAGCATCAGTAGGATGTATTATTTGTGTGACACACATTACAACACAGACAATACAGACAAGACTTTCCTGCTTTTCTACTGTCATTTTAAAATGAGATATATTACCAAGAAAAGGAAGTCCTACCTTTCCCTGTCTGTATTAATGTCTGTGGTGCACAGAAGGGCATAACAGATTTGCAGGCCACAGCTCAACTTGGTAAATTCTACCCCCCATCTGTATTAATGTATATGGCACGTGGCTTGATTCAAAGTGAGCTCTGCTATCAGTCTCTTGACTTCCCAGATGGCTGCACACTAACATCTTATTTCTAGCTCTCCCAGTATGGAAGCAGTAACTCAGCAGAGAATGCCAGTAGACTTGTGTTTGTGGGTAAATTTCAGTAACTGGCTAGTAAGTGCATAGCCCGGATGCCAGGAATAATGAAATACAGAAGACCTGGAGAAAAAATCAACTACAAACAGTGAGAAAGAAACACTGACTGGGGAGTGTTCTGCGGCTGTTCAGAAAAAGGAATGAAATCTTCAAACATGAGTTCCAGTAACCTACAGGAAGATATAAGACAACTGCATACACACCTGGTTAAAATAAACAAAACACTGATAGAGTATATCAACACAAACAACAAAAGGCTGGAAAAAATGGAAAAAAACTTTCAACAGATATTCAAATGAGATGACAAGGCTGCAAAAATCAGAGTTCAAAATGAAGAAAAGGCTGGCTGAATATGAAACTGCTCAGGAAGAGATGTTTAAAAAATAATATAATTAGAAGACAGAGCATGTTGGGAAAACCTGAGATTTTCAGCTATACCAGAGAAGCTGGAAGGAATAGATTGCATTAACTTTATGAAAACACAAATAAGCAAGTAGACTGGTATTCCACAGCAGGACTTGTTAGTTGAAAGGGCACATTGTGTGTGTGCTCCAAACCTGACTATAAGAAAGCAACCTAGACCTTTAATAGTAAAGATGCAATCCTACCAGCAGAAGGAGTTGATTCTGACAAAATGGTGGCAGAAATACAAATTACTAAAAGTGGTAGACACCAGAGTGTTTGTGAAGAATGATTACTCATTGCACACCAGACAGAAGAGGAGCAAATGTATTCCACTGTTCAGGGTATGTCAAGATGCAGGAGTGAGATTCAAAATGCTGTACTCAGCTGTCTTCAAGGTATTCTTCCCTGGAGGGACAAAATCATTTTTTGATGAAGCACATGCTGAGGAGGAAATGCAAAAGTTTGTCCAACAACAAGTAAGCTGTGAAACAGAAGGAGAGTCTGATTCTTGTTCTTCTGGTAATAAAGACCACAGTGGGACTGTACCTGTGAAACCTTTTCAAAATTTTCAAGCTAAAATGTTGAAGAGAAGGAAGGGAGCAAGAGAGTTGACTAGAAGAATTGAGAGTGTGTTGGAAATGAATCAAAGGATTTTGTAGTTGAACATTAATAAAACAACTTAATATGGGATTACAGTGCAATAATTATATGTATGAAATATGACAGAACGGGAAAATCTGGAGATATTGGACTTTTTCAGAATTTGTTGGACTTGTGGGGGACTCTAAAACATATGCCTTATATCATGTCATTAATGTTTGGAAAAGTGCTTTGGGGAGGGGAAGAGGAGGGAGGGAGAAAGTTAAGTGTAAGTAAAGATTTTTTTTTGTAAATACTACTAATTTTGTGGCATGTCGTTTTCTTTATATGCTATAGAGTAATTTTTTCATTTATTTTAAGTGTAATGTGGATTATAAACAGGTGCTGATGTTCTTTTTTCCTTTTCTTTCTCTCGTCTTCTCTCTTTTTTCTTATTCAAGTTTTAAGAAATGTAGGCACTGCAATGTAACAAAAACAAACAAAAAAGCCTAGTTAAAAAGCATGATAAAAGAAAAATGAATGTGCTTTTTCTCATTCTTGCATGGGGGATAACTGGATTAAAGACCTAAGATTGATTTAGTAACACATTTTAAGAGAGAGCAAGTAAATGAAAAAGAACATTGACTATTATGAGGCTTTTTACTATCAAATACATGTATGCTCTTTAACAGCTCTGCAGCTGGTCTTCATGTCTCCATGGAAACAATCTGATAAAAAGAAACTGGTTGCCTAGTTCTCATGTCTCCATGGAAACAATCTGATAAAGAGAAACTGGCTACAGTTTGGTGGAGAGTGATTGTCTCAGGAAAAAAAAAGAAAAGAGATATTGTCTAGGAGATAATGTTCTCTGAAAACATTTAGGGGTTTTCCCAAGGTAGATAATGTTCCCTGAAGGCATTCAGTGGTTTTCCAAGGTAGTTAATGTTTTCAGAAAGCATTCAGAGGGTTTCCTAGCTGGAAGAGCCATAATGATAAGATAAAACCAATCAGCACTTAGTAAAAGCACAGGCTGCACCATGTGTCTTAGCATGGATAGCCATTCTTTTAGGTTAACTCAAGTCTGAGTGTGGCTGTCAGTTTGGGACTTTTGTTCCTATTAGGAGAATAAAACTTCAATATTTAAAGTGTTACATAGTTTTGTGCGTTAGTATTAAGTTAATACGTGTTAGGGGGTTATTAGGGAAATGTTTGTTTTTTTTTGTTTGAGGGCTTTCAATAAAAAAAGATTTATAAGATGTAACATACGCCCAAATGGACATCACAAGAAACAACTGTATAAAAGTTCAACCTGCCAAACAATGTATACATGTAACACAAAAGCTGGAACTAGACATTTAAGAAAAAATGTGTTAAACATAAAAAGTGGGAATAATAACTTGTAATACAGTGATGCTTTCTGTAATGTCTTTAAATGTAAATGGCCTCACAGATAAATACAAAAAAAAGAGTAGTGAGCTATATTAAAAATGTAGAGTGCAAATAGTTATGTTACAGGAGACACACTTGAAAAGAACTGAACATGTGAATTTGATAAAGAACGGTGTTCAGGATGGTTACTCTGTGGAATACCTGGGCCAAAGGAAAAGAGTACTACTTGCATTAATTACAAAAGTAGCTCCAATAGTGATAAAAGAAGATAAAAAAGATAATAATGACAGATTTGTGAATTTAAGGAATGGGTAGTGGATTTTATTCAGGATTGTTAGAGTGAATAGAAATTTCTTCTAAAAATATAGCTAGGGAGTGGGATAAAATTCAGTTGGAGTTTAAAAATAGGTTGGAAATAAAAGAAAGGGAGCTATGGTTAAGAAGTAGCAAGAATTATTTAGAGGGACTGTCAAATGTTAAAGTATTGCAGAATAGGGGGAATCTCACAGAACAAGAAAGATTCAACTGCAGAATGCTAGACAGAAAATAAGGAATTACATCGATAATATGCACAAGTTTAGCAAAATTTAGCAACTGTTTTTTGATAACACTAGAGCGCAAAAACTTTTAGCACAATGACTCAGGCAACAGAAAGTAGAAAGGGCTGTTGCCAAACTTAGGGAGCCTGAAACAATGAAGGTAAGAAGAGATCCTGCAGAGGTATTAAAAATATTTTGAAAATTCTATGAGAGTCTTTATGAAGAAGAAAATATGAAAATCAAGAAAAGATACAAATGGAATGTTTATAGAAGAATTATGTATGCCAAGGTTAGGGGTAGATGAAGCTCAGTTATGTAGTGTTAGGATAGGAGGAGATGAGATAAAAATTATGATATATAAGCAATCTACAAAAAAGTCACCCAGGAATAGATGGTATTCCTGTGAAAGTTTGGAAGCTAAGAGGAAGAAATTGATAAAGTTCTGGAAAGTTTTGTTTAACAGTATTTTTTTAAGAGGAGGAGAAGTACCAACATCCTGGAAGAAAGCAGTGGTAGCTGTAATACCTAAAGAGCTAAAGATCCATCAGATCAAGCTTCATACAGGCCCATTTCAATACTAAACCACAATTATAAAGTGTTCATGTCTATAGTGGCAAAAAGAATGGCCACAAGTAATGCCAAAACTGATGGGTATGGATCAATGTGGTTTTGTGGAGGGGAGGCAAACATTTGACAACATTAACAGAATGCTGATGATCCAGAGGGAAGCAGAATGTAAGAAAATACCATTGTTGTTGGTGGGTCTTGATGAGGAGAAAGCATGAGACAGAGTAAGCTGGGAATTTATGAGCAAGGCAATGGAAGCATTTGCATTTCCTGTAAAAAAATAATAAGCTTGATTAGGAGGATCTATGAGGGAATGGAGTAGAAAATTAAAGTGGGTGGGGTCCTCTCTGATAATTTCTGCTTGAGCAGAGGAACCAGGCAGGGGTATCCTCTTTCCCCTTTATTATTTGCATTATATTTAGAACCATTGGCAAATAAAATAAGGGACTCAAGAAATTCAAGGATATAATTGGTATGGTAGTCAAGAAAAACTGGCTTTATTTGCAGCTGATATTATTTTTATACCTAACAAGACCAGAAAGAGACATTACAGTGTTGTGGAACATTTTGAGACAGTTTCAGATCTTTTCGGGATACAAAATTAATGAAGCTAAAACAAAGGCAATAGCGGTAAATCATGTACCCACACATGAATTGGTTCAGGAATATCCATATTTATGGGGACATGATAAAATGGATTTAAATGATTCTAGTGTGCCAGCTAAGGATATGTGGGAAGAGACTAAATAAAAGATAATATGAAAACTGAAAAAATGGAAGCTTTGTTATATGGTTATGGATAATAAAATACAATCAGTTAAAATGTTTTTAGTCCCTTTAGTCTTACACACAGGTCAGGCATATTTTTTATCAGCCAGAGGAGAATTTGAGGATAGCAATTAATAAAGAGCTGAAGGACTTTATCTGGGAGGGGAAGATGGCAAGAATCGAGTGGGATAAGCTGATTCTTCCAGTAGAACAGGGCAGATTGGGTTTACCCAATTTGAAGGGGTATTTCAGAGCTACATATTTAAGACTCCTATAGATAGCACAAGCAGAAAACTATATTTCAATGTGGAAAAAGATGATGATGAAACAGGGGAAAGCACAGGAAACAAGGTGAGACTGGGATTTTGGATGCAGGTCTTTAAGGAGAATAACAATAATCATACAGAATATTATACCCATAAAGTAGCAGAAAGTATTCTAAGAACTAAACCAACAAGGGATTGGAGAAAGGAGATTCTGCCACTAGGGGTGACTGAACTACGGGATATAGATAATAGGCAAGGGAAAAAAACTGACAAAGCTACCAAGGTATTGGGAGCAAATAACTAGAGAAGGAAATATGATAGAATGGGGAGACACCAATAATTTATTTAGACTGCAGGTTAGAGATTGCCTTTTGATATCAGAGTATAGGCAAAGAAAAAGAAATGGGGGGGGGGTCCTAAATGAAAGACCAGCATTGGTAGAGTTTTTAGTAGAATCTAGAACAGAAACTGCCATTAAAAAGGAATAATTAGTAGAACATATAAAATATTGCTGGATAGTTATAAGAATCAATCAGAGAAGATTAAAAAGGGTTTGGAAGAGAGACCAGAGAAGCAATTCACAAAGAAACAATGGGAGGATATATGTATGTCTCCCAAATATGCAACAAAATCTATACGATTTAGGATTTTTGCCTGGAAATGTCTATATAGATATTTCCATACCCTAAGTTGACTCCAGAGAATTTTTTCCTCAGGCAGACAGCAAATGTTGGAGGTGTGATTGGGGAAGAAAGAGGGAATTTGGAACATATTTTCTGGGAGTGCAGTGAATTGGCAGACTTTAAGTATTCTCTGCGGGATGCACTGTCGGAGATGCTGGGTGGGCAGATTGGTCTGATGAGGGAGATGATTTTTCTGAGCTATGATACAGAATCAGAATTGCCTAGACATGGTAAGGCCTTGCTGTCTCAAATAATAATGACTGCCGAAAAAGCAATTACTAGAAAATGGAAATCAAAATCTAAACCAAATATATTAGACATACTGAATTTAGTAACAGAGATAAAACAACTGGAACTGAGGTATTTAGAAAAGGGTAGGAGTAAACTACATAGGAAAAAAATGGGAATTGTGGGAACAATACATACAAGGGAAGAATGAGGTTTAAAAGCTTTAAGGACTTAAATGAGTTATGTAATGTTTGAGTGAGAAAGATTGGGCAGATTATAAATGATATATAATGTTTGCAACTGGGAGTGTGTTAGTATGGCTTGCAATGAAAAATGCTTGCAGCTAGGATTGTGTCGGCATGGTTTGTTTTCATTTGCATAAATGTATGATTGCTTATGTAGTAAGTGATGGCTTAAGAAAGATGTTTCTTGTTTAAAAAAAAGGCAGAAACTGAATAAGTTATGTAATGTTGCTTAGGTTATATGTTATATAACAATATATGTGAAGCAAAATGTTTGTTATGTTAATTAATGTGATTACTTTTATATGAATGTAAATTTGCTTATGTCATAAGTGATAATTCAATAGAGGTGTTTGGAAGGAAAACTATATATAGGTTCATAGGTTCATAGGTAAGTACTAAGCTATCTGCCCAAGGGCATTTATAAGCCTAGCCAGAATGTGTTGGCTTTCGCCACCCCCTTAGATTAGTTCCCTGTGCCTCTGTCCAGCAGAGCCATTAGTTCCCTGCGCCACTGTCTAGCAGAGCCACTGCAGTGATCCCCGGGGTAAATTTTCTGTTTCCCATCCACCCATCAAGGTTTCTCTTGAAGAGAGTTAGTGAGGGGCTCTGCCTGACGTATATTGGAATCCTATTCCAAAGCATGGGGAGTCTCTGGGATAGGAATCTATCCCTCCAGCATGTCCTATTTATCATTGTGGTGAGGTTTATATCTCTAGAGCGTGTGGCTCTCTGGGATTTGTTTTTTTTTAGGTGGAGCATGTCCATCAATTCTGGGTTGGACATGGCCTTTTATGTCAGGCAGAGATCACCTCTGAGTAAGCGGTATGCAACCGAGTACAGCTGGAGTTTCTTGAGTCGGGCTGCATAGGGCATCTGTTTGAGGCCAGTAATCCTCTTGGTGAAGTACTTTTGTGGTCTTTCCAGCTGTTGCAGGTGTCTTGTAAGGTACATCCCAAATGGGGCGTTGTATTCTATGATGGGTCTAATGAGTGAGGAGTAGAGAGGCACAATAACCTCTTTTGTTCTAGATGCAAACCCTTTTGTGATTAGGTGGGCCACATAGAAGGATTTTCTAACCACCTTGACTATATGATTATCAAAGGAGAAATTACTATCTACTTGGGTCCCCAGATCCCTTATTACATTTTCTGTATTTAGGGGACTACCACCTATGTGGCACATAGCAGTCTACAACAACAGCTGCAGTAAAGGAAACCAAACCCACTCCTTCTTGGAGTCACAGAAATCCAATAGCAGCAATGCAAAAGGATGTTGTTATACCCCAATGCAACAAATGAACAAAAGTGGCAAAAATAAACAGATTAATGAATGAAATGAAAGTGTATTTCCTGCCTTTCTTTGAAGTGACATTCATAAAATTAATCAAACTAGTCTAGAATTTAAGAGCCTTAAAATTCTCTTATGAGATAGAAAAATAAATATATTCCCATAATGTTATTTACATTCACATATTCATATATTTCAAAAAATACAAGGAAACAGAAAGCCACAGTTATAGAACAGTACTAATATTAATCTCTTTTCTAGATGAGATCTTCATCCTGGGATTCCATTCCCAAACTTCTTTTTAAAATGCCAACAACATCATAAACACTTTAACCAAATCAATTTTGTCACTGAATTAGGAAAGTGAGTTGTATTCCAGAAATAGGAATTAACACGCAGCAACAAACATAGAACATGTAACATAACTAGATAACAAAACATATGCAGTTTAAATTGTTTCATGCAAATCAAAGTAAAACTCTTGTGAGAATCACATCACACTTTCTGTCTAGTTGTACACAAGAGTAAAATATCTGTGAACATCCACAACCACGAATGATGCACTGAACAAAATCCATGGCAGCCACAGGAGATGAAGATAAAATGTTTATTTAAGCACTTTCATCTCAAAGAAACATGGACTTAATCAGAAGTACTTCAAAATCACAAACAATTCCCTAAATACCTTATCCAGGAAATGACATAAATTAAACAAAGCCAGTAAAGTGTCATTCTCATTTATTAGCTTGCATTCTAAATAAACAATTTACAGAGAAATGTTCATTTTAAACTATGGGAGGCAGTAGCATTAAGCCATAACTGCCACTAAATTACCTAAATTCCAGGAAATCAGCCCAATTACCACCCTTGGTGTTTATTGACACACGTTCTAAAACAAAAAAGTAAATTATTTTAAGCTGTATGCAAGCTGAACTATGTTTTACTAATGCATTATTTTTAATATTCATTCTTAATACAATTTAAATACTCATAGATGCATTGCTGTAATTTCATATTCCCTATAAAAAATGAAGGACAGGATCCACATTTTGCAACACACATACATAACCCCTGCAGCCTTACAGTTAAAACAACCTTTACTAGCAATCAAATTCTGACCTATTACAATATTAGATCCTTCATAAATAAAAGAGTACTGATATGATGATCCACACTTGAAAGGACCAGCAATCCCATTGTAATGGATTGGTCATTCTCTTTTTAAACAATGTTCTTGATGTTGCCTCTTTTCCTATACATAAGGTAAGGCGCCAGCCCTACTTTTTGTCTTAATACATTTATGATAGGAACGAATTTCTGTAGGTAATAATTCTTAATTTTAGTATAATCTAAAGAAAAAGTCATAACCATCTAAGTCTCATAAAAAGCTGCATTATTATTTAAGCTGAACTTCTATATAGGTGATATTAAAATATGTGAAAATCTAAAATGTCTAATAAACAGAATTTCAGTTTTCATCTTCCTAATCGGCTGCTATACACATACTTGAGGTGAAACTGGTTGAGTACCAGAAGCCCGCCGAAAAAAGATCAACGGCATAACTTTGAATGCTTTTTCCCATAGGAAATAATTGCTGGTATATTTCTAATTGTGTGCTATCAATGATTCACTTCTTTTGTGAGATTTCTCCCTTCTTTGAGTTGGTACTATCAAGTAGTTGATATACATATGTTCAGGAAGTGTGTGGGGCTTGCCTATTCCATATCAGGGGAGTGCAGGGAATCTTGCCCCCTGCAAAAACAAGGAAAAGGGAGTTTTTCACCCTTTTGAATTTCAGGCATTTTTTTTTATGTCCATTTGGAAAGTGATTTTTCAGGGGATTGGTGTTTCATAGCAGAACCTTACTAATCAAAACAATAGGGTAGCTACTATCTAAAAACATGTTTTATAGCTCAGTACGAAATGTACCAGTACCAGAACTGAGCCTAGGTAATTATACTGTCCTTTAACTAGAGAAAAATATACTAATTTGCCTACAATACTCAGTGGTGGCAACATATTAAAATTGATATTCAGTTTATTTGTCTGGAAAAAATAAATTCAGTATGGCATTACCTTTGGTAGCCTTTCATTCTCACCTGTTTGGGCTCTTCTGTGACATGTTTTTAAATTTTTTTAAACACCTTTATTGAATCATTACTTCTGACATGGAGAAACTTACAGTCATATAAATGTAATCAAACCATGTTAACAAGTCCATATTTACAAACACTATAACTGACATATATTACTTTATAAATATAATTCACCAGCATTACATACATTGTTCGATTTCTGTCTTCTCTTAAACCTCATTCCTCCTTCAAAACATTTTTTCCTGCATGTACCATTCCCACAATTTCCATTTCTTCTATGTAATTCATTCCTATCATTTTCTAAAGATCCAACTTTCTGTTATTTTATCTCTGTTATAATATTCATTATTTCAAGTGTGGTTGGTCTAGACTGTTTTTTTTTTGACAGTCACCAAAATTAAACGTAACAAGGCCTTAATATGTCTAGACCATTCAGATTCTGTATCTCAGCTAAAAAAAATCCTAAGTTACACTCATTTGCTCACCGTGTATTCCTGACAGAGTACTTTGTAGTTAATTTTTAAAGTCCAACAATTAATTACACTGCCAAGACAAATTTTCCCATTTACTGCTTTCTTCCCCATTATACCTCCAACATTTGACATCTATCTGTGGAAAAATTCTTTAGATTCTGCTTGGGGTATAAACGTACCTATTCATATACTTCCAGGCAAAAATCCTAAATGTTCTAGACATTGTTACATATATGGGAGCCATGCATATCTTCCCATTGTTTCTTTGTGAATTGCTTATCTAATTTCTCTTTCCCATCTTTTCTGACCTGCTCTGATTGATTCTATAGTTGCATTGCAGTACTTTATATGCCTTACTAATTATCTCCTTTTTAACAGCAGCTTCTGTTCTAGATTCAACTAAAAACTCAACCATTGCATGTCTTTCACTTAGGATTCCCCTATCCCTTTCTGTTTGCTTGTTCTGTGATATCAATCCCTGTTAGGGAAGGCAACCTCTAGCATGCAGTCTAAATGTCTTCTTGGCCTTTTTCCATTGTTACCTTTCCCTCTCTAATTATTTGTTCCCAATACCTCAGTTCCTTTGCCAGCTTCCTCCAATAAATTCCAACCCCCTCTCACCTATTCTCTGCACTCCCTAAATGCAATCATCCCTTTTGGTAGAATCTCTTTTCTCCACTCCTGTGTTGGCTCAGTTCTTAGTATACTTTCTTCTACTTTATGAATATAATATTCTATATAACTGTTGATATTCTCCTTAAGGATCTGCTTCCAAAAATCTCACTCTTTCCTTATTTATTGAATTCCCCCCAATTCATCATTGCCCCTTTCCACACTGAATTGTAGCTTTTTGCTTGTGTTATGTATAGGAGCTTTAAATGTGTAGCTCTAAAATATCCCTTCAAATCAGGTACTCCTAAACCTCCTTGTTGTATTGGATGGATCAACTTATCTCACTTGACTCTTGCCCTCTTCCAATCTCAGATAAAATACTTCATCCTTTTATTAATTACTATCTGCAACTTCTCCTCTGGTTGATAAAAATATCTTTTGACCTGCACATAAAATTAAAGGGATTGAAAACATTTTACTGCTTGTATCTTGCTAACCATATCCAAAGGCAAGAGCTTTCAGCTTATCAATTTTTCTATTATCTATTGTTTAGTCTTTCCCTATATATCCTTAGCTGCCATAACAGCAACTTTTTTAAACCATTCACCTAAATACTTAATGTTATCATGCCCCAATAAATATGAAACCAGAGTTAATCCAGAAGGTTCGATTTAAGGCTGGTACCCCACATGTGAACCAGAGGATGACAGGACTAACAAGAAATAGAATAGAAAGGATTAGTCCAGATAAAATCACTTTAGCTAGCAGATCTATGAGACATTCTGTCTGATACCCTCCCTGCATACCTCTCAACTGTACAGATTTTTGCAGAATGTCCAGATTTTTGCCTCACATTTTTGGTCCGTTTTTCACAAAATTGTGATTTTCTGGGAAATCATTGGCAAATCACTGAAGAGTAAAGTCAAAAATAATGACAGAGTTTCAGAATTCATACCCCTCAGAAAAATTCATACTAATGTATAACCTGTTATTCTATCAACTTTCTAAGTTTGTAAGAGTGATATTTAAAAATTGTCCCTATTTTTGGGCCTTTATCCCCCCATTATTTATGGCTTGGTCAGATTTCTTGCTCTAAGATGTCTTGTTGAAGTTTCAAGTAGTTTATTCAGTTAAGTAGGTAGATTATCATTGTCCTGTTAATGTTGTCAAATGTTTGCCTCCCCTCCACAAAACCACATTAAGCCAGATCTATTAATTTTCACAACACCTTTGCCATTCTTTTAGCCATTATGGTTTAAAATTGAAATGGGTCTAAATTAAGTTGGATCTGATAGGTCTTTAGTGTCTTTAGGTATTTCATCCGGCTCAGCTTTTTTTCCAGGATACTGGTGTTTCTGCTCCTTTTAAAATACTGTTAAACAAAACCTTCTAGATCTTTATTGATTTTTTCCCTTCTAGCTTCCAAACATCTGCTGGCTTACCATCTATTCCTGGAGACTTTTCTGCAGAATGGTTAAATATCACCATTTTTATTTCATCTCCTCCTATCTTAACTGTTACTTTTTGAGCCTCATCAGCCTCTAACTTTGGCATATTTAAGTCTCCCTTAAATATTTCCATTTGCAGTTCTTTTTCCTTGATTTCCACACTTATCTGCCTTATACAAATTTTCATAAAATTTCTTAAATAGCTCTAATACCTCTACAGGTTATTTTTTTGTGATAGTCTCCCTAAGTTTGGCAACGGCCCTTTCTATTTTCTGTTGCCTAAGTCATCGTGACAAAAGTTTTAGTGCTCTGGAGTTGTTATCAATAACAGTCACTTAACAGAAATCTTTCTAAATTCATGTATATTATTCAGGTACTCCTTATTTTCTCTTTAGCACTCTGGAATTGGGCCTCTTCTTGTTTTGTGAGACTCCTCCTATTCTCCAATATTTTAACCTTTGTCAGCCCCTCTAAATAATTGTTAGTTCTTAACCATATTTTTTTTGGTTTATTTCTACCCTATTTTTAAACTCCATTTTATTCCACACACTAGCTATAAGTTCTGGAATACTTTATATCTTCCCCAATAACTCGCAAATAATTTCCACAACCCATTCCTTAAATTCCTTTCTGTTTAACATGGATGTGGGGAAGAGCCAGTGTCTTATCTTTACTTTATTACCCTGCATTTTTATATTAGTAATCATCAGTGCATTGTCTGAAACAGTTATTGGTATCTGTCAAAGTTCTCAATTAAATGGATATGTTTCTGTGAAATATATATATATTCTTTGAGTCTAGCCCAGTTATTGTACTTTGGAGAATAATATGTTCCTACTACTGAATTCACATCTTCTATACCAAATATTTTCATATTTTACCCTCTTTTATTATATTTTTCCTTCTAGGCCCCCAGGTACATCTTCACTGCTGCAATTCAAATTCCAGTTCCCAACTATAAGCAATATTCCCTGCTGAAAGCTGATTATTTTTCCCAATGTTTTAAGCTGTATAACAGCAGTTTTAGGTGGAATATAAATACTTACCAGTAGCCCCTTACTACTACAACTCTACCATCATTATCTTTCTCCCACTTCTCTAGCAATTACTATAAACATTCCCCTTTTCCTTTGTTCCTCGTATTTTATTATACATCCTAAAAATCCTTTATCAAATTCACATGCTCAGTTCTTTCCAAATGTGTCTTCTGTAGCACTGCTATTTGCACTCTACATTTCTTAATATAATAAAATATTCTTCCTGTTTTGTCTATACCTGTGAGACCATTCACTTTCCAAGATAATATGAAAAGTTTTGTCATTATGATAAGAACCTATTATTCCCACTTATATATGACAGCTTTTTTTAAATGTCTATTTCCAGATTTTGTGGTATATGCACCCAATAATATTTATCAGGTTGATCCTTTATACAGTTTTTTATATCATCAACATTGGAACCTATGTCACATTTTACAAGACTTTTTTGTTTTAATGAAAACCCTCAAAAACAAACAAAAACAAACTTCAGGCCTGCATAACCTGTTTACAAAGGCAGAAAACTATGTTCATCTTCAGATAATGAAGTTTAACCCTTGTAATAGGAATAATCGTCTCAAATAGGCCGCTGCAAATACAGGCTTTAACTAACACAAAGTTGAGGTTTTCCATGCTAAGATGCATGTTATTGCCTGTGCTTCTACTTACAGCAATCAGTGCCTGCTCTTCTTTTATCTTTATTCCCTTTCCGGATGTGAAAAACAACTTGCATGTTTTCAGAAAACATTAACGTTCAGCCTTCAAGATACAGTGCTTTGGCATTTTTATTGCTGTATAATCAGCTTGTCTACATGGAAATGTAAGAGAAAAAATGTAGCCCTCAGCTACAGACTTCTAAAGACAAGCTGAAACATGTATTGCTAAACAAAAACTTTTCATTATATTCAGTATTCTTTTATTTATTTATTTCCAGTTAAAACTTATTAGAAAAAAACAATGGTCTTGATTCAGACATTCACCTATGCAAAAATAAGAGAAAGCATAAAACAGTTCTACATATGTTACTATATGTGTACTTTTGCACCTACCACCTCAGCAACCCAAGATTATAACATATTAACTTAAACATGCTTTTGTGTAGCATTGCTTCTATTTTTGCATTGTAATGCCTACATTTTGTAATACCAAAAAAAAAGAAGGAAAGAAGAAAAAAAAACATGTTTACTTTAGTGTCTTTATCACGTTCAAGAACTAAAATGCTTTACTATGAAACATGCAATTTATACCATGAAACGTTTCATAGCAATACTGTTAAAAACACAAATTGTTTTACTTGCAGTGACCTTTTTCCTTTTTCTTTCCTTCTAAGCATTAATGACAAGAAGTGAGGCAAATACCTTTCAGTTCCCCCAAAAGTTTAACAAAGTCAACAAAAGTCCACTCTATCCACTTTTTCTTATATAGCTGTATTTCACAAATGAGATTGATGCTTTAAGTCTGACATTTAATCACTACTTTCTATATTGCTGGTCTTCTTTCTGTTTATATCAATCTCCCAATTCCAGACTCCAGCTCAATTCCAAGATACTCCTGATTCTTCTAGTCAACTCCTATGCTTTTCTGTCTCTCTCAAGCATTTTTCTTTGGAACAATGGAAAAGGTTTCAATGGCAAAGTCTCTCTTGTGCTTTATTATCAGATGAATGAGAAGCAGAGTCCCCTTCTGCTTGATGGCTCACTTTTTGTTTGACACACTTTTGTATTTTCTGCTTAGCCTGTTGTACATCAAAATGATTTTGATCCTCCAGGAAAAATATTCTGAAGACAGTTGAATGCAACAGTTTGAATCTCACACCTGCCTGTCAACATTACCTGATTTCTGGAATAAATTTATTTCTCTTTTGCCTGGTGTACAGTGAATAATCATTTTCCACAAGTACTCTACTGTCTCCAACCTTTAATGCTTTGCCCTTTTGCCACAGTTTTGTCAGAGTCAAATCATTCTGATGGTAGGTTTGCATCTTTACTAATACAGGTCTTGGCTTGGTTTGGAGCATACACACTTGTGTACCCTTTCAATAAACAGTTCCTGCTGTGGAATACCAGTCCAGTCACTTGTGTCTTCTTGATATTAATACAGTCTGTTCCTTCTAGTTTCTCTGGTACAGCAGAAAACCTCAGAATTTCCCTACATGTTCTGTCCTCTAATTCTACCATTTTTTGAAACATCTCTTCTTGAGCAGTCTCATACTCAGCCAAGCTTTTCTTCATTTCACCCTCTTATTTTTGCAGTTTTATCAGCTCATTGGAATATCTGTTTAAAGTTTCTTCTATTTTTCCAGTCTTTTATTGGAGTTTATATAGTCCTTCAGTGATTCATTTATTTTAATCAGCTGTGAGCACATTTGACTTATTGTTTTCCTCTAGATTACTGGAAGTCATGCCTTGCATCAGAGCTGGAGCTTGAACTGCTTTTTATAGGTTCACACTAGGCTAAAAACCGCAAGGGTGTTTACAGGCCTAGCCATGCAACACAACCCAGTTTTGTCATGGCATTCCTCAGACACCTATATGGTGGGGTGCATTAGTAAGGAGGTAACTAAGGGTTATCCATTTGGGAGTATGTTAGTTGGGGATTAATTTACTTACTGTTGACCTTTGTTCATCAGAGATGTGGGGCGGGGCCAGAGGTGAATTTGAGATATCCATCCAATGATCAAGGTTTCTTTTGAACAGGGTCAGGGATGGGCTTTTCTTCACATAGATGGGGAGCTTATTCCATAGCATGGGGACCCTTTGAGACACATATCGGTATCTCCAGAAAGTTCTATTTATGTTGCAGACAACGTTCAGGTCCTTTATCTACAAAAAGACACACACACACACACACACACACACACACACACACACACACACACACACACACACACACACCTGCCTTTGATTGCAACAAACCCATTATCTGGAGCAACCTCAGACATTAAAAGTTCTCTGATTTAAGGCAGTTTGTCAGCAGCATTAATAAAATCCAGCACTGAAGGACTGCTAGAACCACCACATACAATGGCTTTCTCAAGCAATTTTGTCTTTCAAATTTTCAGAATTACTACTTTCCTTAGTCTAAAGGCACGTCTTCACTTCTTGTAATTCAACTTTTTTGAGATAAG
The DNA here is from genome assembly GCF_019279795.1 of Protopterus annectens. NCBI lineage: Eukaryota > Metazoa > Chordata > Ceratodontiformes > Protopteridae > Protopterus > Protopterus annectens. The sequence continues at coordinate 570,036,918 of NC_056750.1, read as the reverse complement.
TACTTAATTAATACATTTTTCCAGATTACTGGTTTATTGTATTCTTATGTTTTTTTTTTCTGCAAATAAACATAGCTATAAACATGTGTCTTTTCTATTACTTTAAGCTAATATTTCTGGCATGCACTGTGCGGGATCTTAGACAAGTTGTACTACTACCATTTTTTCTTTGCTGACCCAAACAATGAAGGAAATTTTACATATCAACTGTAAAATCACATTTGGAACCAATCAGCATGATTGTACTGACATTACTGAAGAAAAAGAGTAATAAAATGAACATGTAGAAAACAGGAACAACAATGTTTAAAATTAAAAAAGCTATGAGCCTGGATTAAATTTTATGAATGCTGTCTCCAACATTTTGTTGTTTTCCACATTTTTATCATAGTTTTGATATGTGGTAATTTCTCCAGCAGATTTCAGAAATCTGATAGCATTTACCAGACATAGGATATTTCCATCCTGGTAAACCTCAAAGGAGACAATTGTGCAAGATCATTTTCTGAACATTAAAACATTTAGAGTCTTTTTCATATAATATACTTACAAGAATAACATGCTGAAAATCTCAGACAAAAATGTTGAAAACGGTCCATGATAATGCATCCTTCCATCTTTTTCTATGCCTTTTTCTCTAGTTTAGGACTGCAAAGAACTGCAGTCTATCCTGACAAGGAGTAAGTACAAGGAAAGATACAGTCCAGTATGGGACACCGCTCCTTCACAGGAAACATAACAATGCAATCAGCATGCACATGTCTTTATGATGTAGGAGGAAACTGGAGACCACCCCCAAAAAAGCAGACACAGGGAAAATATGCAGATTTCACACAGAAGGCACTCCAAGAGGTGTTCTATAAGACAGAAGTGTTGACACCCCTAAAAGGCAAAGCTGCAATAAAGCCACTTCTACAGAACACTATCAATATAACAGCAATCATTTTGCAGTGTAAAATCAATATACCTAAATTCCTTATCAACACTGATACACGTGTCCAACAAAACATCGATCATTAATATGTTTGTTTATAATTAGTGTAATGTATAAATATTTTAAAACCCGATCAGAAACACTTCTTAGCTTTCTGTTGGTAAAAAATAACATTTTCTAATGTTCTTTAGAAAAAAGGTGCATCACATACCTTTCAGAAGTGAACAGTTCCTGGACACCATGTAAAATCTGAAAGTACAGTTGTGTAAAATCTTATAACTGTAGATCTCCTTGCCTTCACTGCTGCAGTATTCTTAACATATGGAATTCCCTGCCAAGGAAACCTAACATCCAGCCAGTCAACCAAAGACTACTGTTGCTTTAAGGTATGCCAAACGTCACCCAAACGCTCCTTGGATAGGGTAGGGCATAAATATGATGTTCATGCCTACTACAATCAGACCTGATTGCCCCAGTAGGAACACCAGTACAAGGAACCCAAGAGGTAATTTGTACATCCAAAAAGGCAAAGGACTAGGGGGATGGAGTGAATACTGCAGCACTGAAGACAAGAATATCTACCGTTATGGTAAGATTTCACATAACTGTACTATGCCCTTACATTCACTGCTGCAGTATTCCTAACATGTGGGAGAGTTCCAAAGCTCAAGAGGAAACTTGGGAGGGGGAAGGTGCAGAAGAGACTCCTCAAAGGCCATGAAGAATGGCACTAGCAAAACCAGCACTAGTTCTAGAAATGCCATCCAACTTGTAGTGTTTGGTAAAGGTATGCACAGAAGTCCAAGTAGCTGCTTCAAGAACAGAATTAGTATCTAAGCCCTTGAAAAAAGCACCAGAAAAAGCCACAGCTCTAGTAGAATGAGCAAAACTGAAGAAGGAAGCCTGTTGCCACAAAAAGTATAACAAAAGAAATAGCCTTAGAAATCCAAGAAGAAATAGTTTGCTTGGATACAGTAAGACCCAAAGATCTAGGATGAAAAGAAACAAATAACTAATCAGATTTTCTAATAGCCTTAGTCTTATCCAAATAAACCCAGAGTTATCTATGCATGTCCAAAGTATGCAGCACCCTCTCACTGTCAGATTGTGGAGAGGGGAAAAAAGTAGGCAGATTAATAGACTGATTAAGTGTTAGCTCATTAACCACCTTAGACATAAAAAGGATGAGTGCACAATGACACCCTGTCCTCATGAATGATAAAAAAAGGAGGACAAGCCAGAAGGGCTTACAACTCGGACACCTGTTTGGCAGAAGTAAGCGCTAACAAAAGTAAAGTCTTCCAGGAACAATGTTGCAAGGAAGCCAAAGCAGCAGGCTCAAAAGGAGCCTAATTCAACTTTTCAAAAACAAAATTAGGATCCCAGAGAGGAAAAACAGGCTTCCTGGGATGTCTAATATTAAGGACGCCTTCAAGAAATTGTTTCAACTCAAATCTAGAAGCTAAAGGAGGAGAAAGACAGACAAGCAGAGATAGCTGATAAGTGGGCCTTAAGAGAATAATAGGGCAAACCAGCATTGAGCAACTCACACAAATAAGAGAGAACCAAAAGAACATCCACAGTAAGTTGGTCCAGGTTACGAGAGAGACACCAAATAGAAAATCTCTTCTATTTCAATAAGTAGGATTTCCTAGTAGTAGGTCTCTTGACTTCCTGCAGGACTTGCAGCACATCCTCAGAAAAAAGGTGTCTATGAGGAATCAAAATTCTATCATCCACAGTGTCAGTTGAAGCATGGACAGGCAGAGAGGGGTGAGAGATCCCCTGGCTTGTATGATTAAATCCACCCTGTGAGGTAACTTGTGATGATTTCCCCTGGCTAGATGCAGAAGTAGAGGGTACCAGTACTGTTGTGACCAAAAGGGAGTCACCAACAAGATTTTGGAAGCATCCTGTTGAATTTTGAACAGGACTTTTGGAATGAGAGGAAGGGGAGGGAATACATAAAGAAACATCCTCTTCCAAGAAAATGAGAGGGCGTCCACCTTCCATAACAGAGGAGCTGGGACTCTGACACAAAACAGAGGAAGTTGTCTTTTAAGAGGGGAGGCAAAAAGATCCATTTGAGGAGTGTCCCACTGGTGGATAATGTCCAGAAATAAATTCTTGTGAAGCACTCATTCGTGGGAATGAGATAAGAACCTGCTCAGAGTGTCTGCCACAATGTTCTGATCAGAAGGGATATAAACTGCCTGAACAGACACTTGATACTTGACAGCAAGATCCAATACCAGAAGTACCAACCAGCAAAGAAGATAAGATCTTGTTCCTCCATGTTTGTTGATATGCCACATCACTATGGTGTTGTCTGTCAACACCTTGAGAGGACATGGAGAGAAAAGAGGATGAAAGGCCTGAAGAGCCGGTGGAAGAGCTCTCATCTTTTTGACACTGATGTACTCCTTCTACTGATGAGGCGACCACACCCCCTGTACCTTTAGGGAGCCAAAGGTTACCCCCCATCCCATGTCTGAAGCATCTGTAAACAATTCCTGAGAGGGAAGAGGGGGATGAAATGGTATCCCTGGATTCAGAGACAACTGCAGAATCCACCAGAGAAGTTCCTGTCGGAGACAAGAAAGAAGAGGAACTACAAAATCTAGAGGATGTGCATGTTGAAGCCACACTGACTCAGAAACCACTGAAACATTCTCATGTGAAGTTTGGCCCGAGGGAGCATTGGAATGGTGGATACCATGAAACCCAGAAACTCCCTGGTGGTAATGGAAACCAGAGGAGGAAGAAGAGTGTGAAAGAAATAAATGATAGTTAAGGCCTTTGGAGGAAGCAGGGATGCAAGCATTGGCACCATCTAAATCTTGCAACCCAGAAAAACATGATCCTGAGAAGGAGTCAAAGAAGACTTTTTGAAATTTATATTGAACCCCAGGCTCTGAAGAATGGAAACAGCAAAATGAAGATTTTGCAAAAGGATCTCTGGATAGGATGCCTGAATCAGCAGGTCATCTAAATAAGGAAAAATTTGTATCCCTTGAAGCCTGCAAAAAAAAATCACAGGAGCAAGGCATTTGGTGAACACCCATGGTGCACTAGAAAGGCCAAAGGGCAAAGCAGAGAACTGCAAATGCCAGGAAGCAACAGAGAAACACAAAAACTTCCTGAAAGATGATGGATCAGAATCTGGAGAGAAGCATCCTTGAGATCCAGAGATACCATATAGGTCTCAGGGAGCAATAGAGGAAACAGAATCTGAAGGGGCAATATCTGAAAGGAAGACTCTTTTAGAAAAGTGTTTAGATGAGAGAGGTTTCGAATAGGTCTCCAAGTGCTCTCTTTTCTGGGCACTAGAAACAGTTTTGAGTAGAACCCTTTCCCCCTTTGGGACACAAGCACCTTTTGAATAGTACCCTAAGTCAAGACATTTTGAAGAACCTCTGGGAAAAAGGGAAGTTGTTCCCGAGAAGGCTTGGGAATGCCCATAAAATGAGGGCGGGACTTCAACACCATGAAGTACTCCTGATGAATCATTGACAGATCCCAAGTATCCTGAGCAATCTGAAGCCAAACAGGAAGGAAAGGTGAAGAGAAAGGGGAATGTCACTGGGAAGAGATGGATAGTCATACAGCATTTGTTGTTTTCAGAAAGGAAGATTTCAGAATCCCTGAAAATGGAGTAACCTTAGCAGGAGGAGCCCGTTTGCCATTCTTCTTGCCTTTAGCAGAAGGGCATGATTGCCTACGAACAAAGGCAGGCTTAGAGGGGTGGTGTCTCTGAAATTCAGGCACAGGAGAAACAAACACATGTTTAAGCTCCTGTAAGGCCTTACCCATACCATGAAATGACTTAAACAAACCAGCAGCAGCTTCCCCAAACAAAAGTTTAGAATTCAGAGTAGTATCCATCAAGTTGGCCTTAATATCATGAGGCAGAGGTTGAAGCCTAAGCCAATAATACCGCCTCATCACTGAAGCAAAAACAGCAGTCCTAGAAGAGGCATCTGCCCCATCATAACTACATTTAACAAAATGAAGAATGACTTGAGAGGAAGTCCCTAGCAAGGAAAGAAAAGAGGTTCATAAGTTGGTACTAGGCTATCGGCCCTAGGGCCTATACAAGCCTAGCCATATCAATTCCCTGGCTATTTCTTCCCAGAATATTTACTTCCCTGGTCCCCTGTCTAGCAGGGCAACTGAGATGATCCCCAGGGTGAATTTCCTATCTCCCATCCACTCGTCAAGGTTCCTTTTGAAGAGGGCCAAAGAGGTGCTCAACTTGGCATGTATGGACAGTCTATTCCAGAGTATGGGGAGTCTCTGGGTCAGGAACCTATCCTTCCAGCATGTTTTGTTCATTGTGACGACCAGATTTATATCCTTGGAGCGTGTAGCTCTGAGGTATTGGGATTTCTTTTAAGTGTAGCATGTCCAACAGCACTGGGTTTGACATGGCCTTGTATGTTAAGCATAGATCACCTCTGAGTAGGCGATATGTGACAGAGTATAGCTGGAGTTTTGTTAGATGGTCAGCATAGATTCTGGGGTTTTACCCTCAGAGTCCGGAAAATCAGAAATAAGTTGAAAGGCCTGAGAAAGAAGAGCCAACACATACCTAGACATTTGGGTCTGATAATTAAAAGCTTGTGTATCAGAAATGTAAACGTTCTTACCCAGCCTTTCCAAAGTTCTGCTGTCCATGTCAGAAGGCAATAACTTGGGTGAAGAAAGCAATTAAGAATGCTTATCAGAGGCTACAGACACTACAGTGGGGTCAGCAGTGGGACATCTATATAGAAAATAACAAGCCTAAACACCCTATAAAACATATCAGGCTTCTTGGGAGCAGGGGGCAGAGAATAAGGCTCATGACAGGCATTGGGAAAAGCATCCAGCAAAAGAGTCAAAAGAGGAGGAATAGCTGAAGGCATAGGCGATTCCAGCTGCAGCAAATCACAGTACCTTTTATGGATATAAGAGACCTGAGCACAATCCCACTTAAAAAATCCGTCATCCTAGAGAGTGTGTCCCCAAAGGAAATTTCCTCTAATAGATTACTCCTCTGACCCATAGTCCGGAGAGAAGGAATTTGAGCAGAATAACTCAGGGAGTCATCATCAGAATCCAACTCATCCTCAGAAGAATCCAGTTCTCTAGGTGTTTTAAGGGGAGTAGAAGACCAAGGAGGAGCAGGAGCCAAAACCCCATTAGGAGGTTTTAAGGACATTAAAGCAGTAGATAGCCCTGAGTGAAGGCCTGCCACTCATGTTGTGGCTCCCTAGCAACAGAAGAAACATGTTTATTTTTTTATTTCTTTTTGAAGGGAACATTCCCTTCAAAAATCTGAGAAGGCTCAGACCCAGGACGGCAGTCAAGAACTGTAGTATGATCTTCTTCCCCAACTAAAATCTCTGGAGCTCCCCGAGGTCCTTCAGAAAAAAATCAACTGTGGTTCCCCCAGAATGTCCAAGACGGATGCCTGCAAAGCCTCTTCGGACATGTTGCCAGCTTGATCCTCACCGGCCTCCAACATGGTTGTGGTGGAGAAATCCTATAACACAGCCGGGTGAGCCTCCAGGTTTGTAATTACCCTAGGAGAAACACCTGGCAGAGGCTGGACAGTTTAAGATTCCAGTCGTACCTGTTTTCACCTTCTTCTTCATAAGTGGCTGACCCTTGGGGCTGGATATTTCTTCCATTGTATCTTTAGCGAGAAGCTTAAGATGCTAGTTCTCAACATACAAGGAAAGGGAAGAAAGTCTACTTGAAGGGTTTTTGAGACAAATTGAACAAGACGTATGGTCATGAGAAGGTCCTAAACAAAAAAGACACATTGTTTTTATGAGGAATCTGTCTCCCCACACTGGCATTTACCCTTCCTGGATGACATTAACCACAAGGAGCACAAAAAAGCAAGAAAAAACAAAAACCCCAATGGAGTACTTATCTGCAACTGCTAGAAGTCAGCAAACAGATGTAGGTAGTCACTGGAGAACCAGTAGAAAATGGATACAGGTAAACAGATCGATGGTGAAAAGATACATTCAGACTGAAAACAAAGAAGTTCTTATTATGGTATGTCTGGACGTCACCTTTATGCCCTATGCTGCACAAGGAGCACTTGGGTGATGGTCTGTGAACCTTAAAGCAATAGTAGTCTTTGGTATACTGGCTGGATGTCAGGTTTCCATGGCAGGGAATCCCATATGTTAAGAATACTGCAGCAGTGAATGTAAGGACATCATCTTTAAATTCTGTGAGAAGCAACTTAGTCACAGAAAATTTCTTACAAAATCTAATAGAAAATGAATGTGGATGCATCCAAGCACTAATTACTAGGTTCAAGTTTTATCTTCCATACAGCATATTCCAACTATTTTATTTTAAATGGTAGCAAAGTGCTAAGAAAATAAAGTTTTGTCATGTAGAACATCTAGATGTATTTTTCTGCCCCTTGTACACTCACCAAACATGCATGTGGTTGTGACTGTGCGACATGGGGATGTGGCATAGCTGGCCAAAGTATAAATAATCATAATTTAAAGGAGCCATTTGGTATTTTCTGGCACTCTGTTATGTAAGTCAAAAAAACAAAAAACAGTATTTTCCAGAAACTACAAGACAGTTGAGAGATATATATCTGCTTGCCAGGCTCCATACAAATATTTGTCTTATCAATTACATCAATATCATATTTCAACATTGCGACTATTATAGCTTATACAATGCAAGAACTGAAAAATAATTCCTTCTGGGGTACTTGTTTTTGGAAGCAGGCAAAAACACAAGACTGACAACATTTACATATTAGGTAAATGTATTAAACACTGTGACAAGAAAGGTCTAAAGATGGCATTGGTAGTTGGTCCTCATATACCACCAACAAACAGTGGGAAGGTGCTGGCTGAGGCCATGTGGGTGTTAGGCTACCTGCAGACAGGATATCACATTGATGAGGACTGCAGCAGTGAGCAGTACAGTAAATGCCTGCTGTTGTTAATTCAGTGATTAGTCCTCCTTATGGATATTAGAGGGCAATATACATCATTTTATTTGGAAGGAATGAAACACAGACAACCCTGGAATGTTTCTGAGAAAAGGACCATACACTACTCCTGTAAAATATATAACTCTGAAAAGTTTTTAAGTAAAAGTTCATAAAGTCAATATATTTTAATAAATGTGTCTACCTTTTTCACAAAAAAGCTCTATACTATGTTTTGAATATATGAGTGGACAACAGGAAACTGTGCAATTTTCAACACAACAAATGCTATTGTCAAAAGTGGTACCACAATACATTCATAATTATTTTAAAATTATTATTTACAGATTAAATTGGAAACAAGATTATACCATTTGTTTTGATACTGTTGAGTGAATTGTAATCCATTTACCGCACACTCAGTGCACCAGAGTGAGAGACTGACAATTCTTTAGTGCATTGTTGTTTTGTCTCAGAGCATCCTAACTGCTCAGAATTTTGCAGATTGTCCACACTTTTGATAATATTTTGGATTCTTTCTCATAAAATTTGTGGCATTCTGGAAAATCATTGAGGACTGAAATAACCAGATAATGACAGATATAGTAGCTTCAGATTTTGTAGCCCTCAGAAAATACATGCTAATGCAACATTATTTGACCCTGACTTTGGGTCTTTGTCCTCCCATTAGTTTTGGCTTTGACTAGAATTCTTTTGCATTAGGAGGCTGAGTAGTATGTCACAGAGTGAGAGACTTGCACACTTGAGCGCACCATTTTATATCTCAGATGAGAGGCTGGCACATGTGATTGCAACATTTTATGTCACAACATGAGAGTGGCACTCTTGATTGCATAATTTTGTGCCCCAGACTGATAGGCTGGTACTCTCGAGAGTGCCATTTTAAGTCACGCAGTGAGAGAGAGAGGTACTCCCTGAGTACATCATTTATGTCCCAGAATATATGATGGCAGTCTTTGAGGATCAAAAGATTAACAACCCTCTAGTGCAAAATGATATGTCTCTGACAGAAAAGTGGGCTCACCTAAATCTTTCTTCATGTAAGGTTTAGACTTCAGGTTGTATAATCATGCATTAGTCTCTATCGTAACCTTTACTGTCTGGGCAAAGTCTCTATCCTTTCTGTTGCTGGCAGCTGAAAAAGCAAGATCATAAAATAGGTAAGGAAATTCAAGCCTGCTGATTTCCTAATCTCTTTCCTAAATTAGGACCTCCACTTTGCATTACATTAATAGCACATAAAAATGTGGTGATCAAACTATACAATGATTGGTCAAGAGCGATGAAAGGTATGCTAAACCCTTTATATACTAATCAATATGTCTCTGAAATTGTTAAAATCAGTCTCTCCTCATATTTGACTTTTTTAAAAGATTTTTATTGGTTGTCGCATTCAAAATAACAAAACATGTAAACCGTTTATGTATATCCATTGTACAATTAATGGTGCAAGTCATGTACAACCAGTTTTACATAATATCATTTTACTGCCTACTGAAATACTTAACTATTTACAATATGCACATTTTCCACAAATATGTTTATTCTGTATAAAACATTAAATCCTTTATTCATTCGATAACATATCATTGTTCTGTATTTCCGAAACTTTTGTGCAAAATTTGAATTATTTTCTTTTGATTTATTTTTTCAATGTATTACTCTAATTTCTTTATCAAGGACTTCTTGAAGGAGCACTAGAGATTTTATAAGTTTAGGTTTTATTTCTTCTAGACAGCTTCTTCTTGTAATTTTACTTGCTATAGGTAATATTGTCCAAAAAAGGGAGCAATTATTGCCAATTATGCCTGCTGGTATTGAAATTATATATAAAATCATATTTTTATAATCTTAACTCAGCAGCTATTCATTGTATGGAGTTTGTCAAAAGTCCATAAGATGGTTATTGTTATTCTTTCTATTTTCTTAATCTTTGCTTTAGGAAAAGTTAAAGCAGTTGTTTGAATAAAATATACATTTTTAGGTGATAATATCATTTTAGTCAGTAGTAATCTGTCTTCAAATATAAGAAAACATTGTTCCATCTGTCTGTTATTTAATTTATTTCCTGGATTATTTTACTTATGCTTATTTGTATTATTTTTCTATAGTTGATATTAGTATCATTCATAAGTAAATTATGTTTTCACCAATATCTGTATTATATTTTCTTTTAAAAATGTGTGAATTTTGCTTTCAATTTCATAAATATACATTTTGTTTTATTGATAGGAAATTTCAGTCCAGAAATATCACTACAATTTTTAATATTATTCCATACCTCTTTAAAGGAAGATTCTATATTGTTAAGTGTTAAGAAAATATTATCTGAGACCATTTGGTCCAAATACAAAATTATTAAAAATTGCATAAAGCTCAGAACAAAAGGTATGGCAGAGCAAAATATCTAGCAGCCTTTAAAACTGTTTGTTCCTCAGAGGAGTGCTTCATTTTAGGAGCTTAGGAACACAAGAACAAAACTAGGCAAGCAATCATAGGAACCATAAGAAGCATAGGCATATACACTTTTAAACAGACACACTTAAAAGTTCTTGCTAAGCTGTACAAGTACTTAATAATGTGTCAGAAAAAAAGGAAGTTGCAGAGTTCCACGACAAGAGTATAGCACTTTAATAAATAAAATAACAAAGGTGAGCGCTTTCACGATCTGCCCAGATCGCTTCTTCAGACTGTTACAAAATGACACAGCTGCAGTACATTATATACAAAAAGAACATTGATCATTAACACGCTAAAAGCAATTAGTATATCTTGTTAAACTAAGGGCATGTCAATATAGTATGAATAAAACACAAGTGTTTAAAAAGCTTTCAATGCTTCAATGCCCATGCTTTGAGGAAGAGTTTGAGGGACACTGCATCATTAATGCCTGTGGGTTTATCTGCATTCAGTTTAATTATCCATTTTTGTTCTAGTTCTTCTGTCTTATTAATCAAATATCTTCCTCTTGGTCCTTCATTATAACTTCTAACACAAAAAATTTAAAAACATGATGTATACCTTCCTCCTCAACATGTTTAGTAAGGGCACTGGTTTCTTTAACAGCTACAATATTTCTCATATGTTCTAATACACGTTCTTTCAGCATCCTATTTGTTTTACCTATATAATAAACTTTACATATTTGACAAAGACTAAAATATACAATGTTTTTAGTTCTACAATCTGCATAGAAACTTGCATCTATTTTAAAATTTTTCTCAGGATGAACAAAGGTAGTACATGAAAAAAATATATCTACAGGCTGTGCACCTCTTACATGGATATGTCCCTTTTCTCTGTGAAAGGATTTCATGTCTAGTACAAGATGGTTTATAGCATAGCTGTCTTTTTAGTGCACTAGCATCCACTTCACTACAAAGGGCCAACCCTACTTCTCTGAACATGTATTAGATCAACAGTTAGGGGGTAGAAATGATAATGAAGTTAAACTGTGTTTTCCTATTTCTTTTACTAGTGATATAAATGTATTTCGTAGCATTTTTAAGAAGAACTGGAATATCCTAACTGCAATAAAAGAATTAGATGGAGTAATAGACCCAATACCACATTTTTCTTTTATTAATAAGAAATCCTTAAAAAAGGCAGCTATGCTATAAACCATCTTATACTAGACAGGAAATCCTTTCACAGAGAAAAGGGACATATCCATGTAGGAAATACACAGTCTGTAGATATATTTTTTCATGTACTATCTTTGTTCATCCTGAGAAAAAAATTTAAATAGATGCAAGGTTCTATGCAGATTGTAGAACTAAAAACATTGTATATTTTAGTTTTTGTCAAACCTGTAAAGTTTATTATATAGGCAAAACAAATAGGATGTTGAAAGAACGTGTATTAGAACATATGAGAGATATTGTAGCTGTTAAAGAAACCAATGCCCTTGCAAAACATGTTGAGAAGAAAGGTATACATCATGTTTTTACATTTTTTGTGTTAGAAGTTATTAATGAAGGACCAAGAGGGGGAGATTTGATTTATAGGACAGAAGAACTAGAACAAAAATGGATAATTAAACTGAATGCAGATAAACCCCCAGGCATTAATGATGCAGTGTCCCTCAAACCCTTCCTCAAAGCACGGGCATTGAAGCATTGAAAGTTTTTTAAACAGTTATGTTTTATTCATACTATATTGACATGCCCTTAGTTTAACAAGATATACTAATTGCTTTTAATGTGTTAATGATCAATGTTCTTTTTGTATGTAATGTACTGCAGTTGTGTCATTTTGTAACAGTCTGAAGAAGCGATCTAGGCAGATCGTGAAAGCGCTCACTTTTGTAATTTTATTTATTAAAATGTTATACTCTTGTCGTGGAACTCTGCAACTTCCTTTTTTCTGATATTTATGCTGGTGTTGTTGCTCGAGTTTACTCAGAACTCACTCTATTTTTGTTGTTCACTTAATAATGTGTGCTGCCTGTGTTGCAGTGTTAAGTGATTCAAAGCAACTTGTTTCTGTCACTGGCTGTACATGGAGTAGACAAAGTTGGGTTTTTGTAATTATAATTATTTTTATTTATTTATTTTACATTTGTTGATTGGGCTAGTCCAACTGGATACATGTCCATTTTCAGTAGAGACCCGGGGAGAAAAGCTCCACATTTACAATATTATTTACAGTAAGAGAGAATTTACAAATAAAATTAAGGAACATTACAGTTTTTTACTTTACTTTGGAATTTTACTCAGAAATTTAGTACATATCTGGTATAGTTAGTCATAGCAATAAAATCACAAGTAAACATTTTTCAACTGTACAGATGCATACTCTTTTAGGTAACAAAAAAGTATCTAGCACATGCATATAAGATGAGTAATACCCATATCTCTTATTATGTGTTCTCAACATGGATGTCACAATTCAACCATGTCTTGAACACATAATATAGAGGATTATGATCAGATCGCTGATCATAACCTGCTTATGTGTTCAAGACATGGTTGCCAAGATTCAGTCTTGCGCTAAATCTTGGCATCCATGTTGAGAACACATAATAAAGGGTTATGATTGGTGAGACGATGATCATTCTTTGTAGTGCATGGAGCTTTATCTACTCCATGTACAATTAGATCCATTGAAGAAAATTACTAAGTGTTTTTTGGGCTTCAAAAGCCATAAAACGCTTGTTGGATGTTGTCAGAGAGGCAGCATAATGCTGTCCTTCATGTTTACACGTACCTTTAATGACAGTCTACTGTGTAGATTTTCACAGAATGTCCACATTATTGCTTCATATTTTTTTGTAGGTTCCTCATAAAACCTATGGTTTTCAGAGAAACCATGGTGGAATGAAGTCATTAAATAATGACATACAGTTTTGTTTCAGTGTTCATATCTTTTACCTTATGCAGGTGAACACATCCTGTTATTCTAGCAACTGTCTAAGATGTTTTTACTTACATGAAGTTAGGGACACATTGCCAGTATGGACAGCAGGCACATGCAATTTGTTAAGGTTGGGTGGCATGCCACTCTGGTGCTTAACTGGTTTGTCTTTTTCTGAATATTGGGGTTTAATCAGCTCGTTCTACGCACTACAAGTTAGTTATGACTAGAGACCTGATCACAATCCTTTATATGTTCAGAATAGGCTTTATTTAAAAGACATCCCAGGTACCTTTTATTTTATTTTTTATTTTTACAGGTACAAGGAACTACACTAATGAACATTAGGATTTGTTTGCTGCATGAGTTCCATTTTCACGCAAAAAAAAAAAAAAAAAAACTGGAGAGGCTGCATCCCTGTAGCTGAGGAACAAAAACAGTAATGTCCAGGCTCATTCTGATCCACCAAATGACTTTCATTCAAATGCCAATTGGTTGAAAAAAAAAACTTTTGTGATCACAAAAGCAGTCTTGTTTTGCAGGGGGCAGCTCTGGGGGAAACCTGCACCTCTTAACTTCTACATATAAGGCAACTCCTTAACTTCTATATTTAGCAATTCTGAGATCATGTAACAGTAGGGAAAAGTGCAACCTCAAGGATAGCTGATAATTATTTTAGGCGATTAAACTTTGACCAAATGGCATTTGAGCAACAACAGTTGGGTGGATTTGCATTTACCTATGGTGCATGCTTCTTACAAAAGGTAGTGCTATCAGTCACTCTAGTTCACAAATTATCTGCTACCTCATTGTGGGCTATTCTTTTGTTATCTAGCTGATTAATATAGTTTCTTTCATTTTTTCGCTGTATTTCTTTTTTTTTTCTCTGTCTCCTTTTTGAACTTTATTCAGCATGAGAGAGAGAAAGAGAGAGAGAGAGAGAGACACTGAGATAAATAGAAATGTATGTGTTTGTGTGAGTGTTGCAGAGGGATGCTGAGTGAAAATGGCCATCAAAAGTATCAAATGTCAATTTCTTTTTATTTTTCACAAATTAAGCAAATATATTTCATAGTTTAGCTTGCAAATACCAAAGTAAGTGCATTTCCCAATGCTGCTTTATTTATGTGATAGAAATCAGACCATGCTTTTTAATGTTTTTTGCTGTCACCTCACTCCTTACCTTAGCTTTGTTTCAAAACTGAATGTTCAGCACAGAATGGGTAAATGAAAAACTGGACTCAGAAATACTTTGACTCCAATCACCCCTTGTTCTGATCACATAGTCTCTACAAAGAAAGGTCACTCTGGATTGAAGGTTTTGTCACTGTAGAGTCAGGGTACACTGACCGTTATATACCAGACATAGACTTGTAATAAAGAGGGTAATGTAGAGAAAGTAAGGCATTTCAAAGCCATATTAAAAAGATTGGGCAAAACAAACTGTAAATGGTCAGACCCCAAAAGTTCCACACATGCAGGTTGATCTCATCATACACAAAATGTTGTAAGAACAAATATTTATGCACAGCAATGCCTGTATACAAGCAGAATAACAGAGCAACACCCTTCTGTCTGATTAAAAGCACACACTGGGAGAAAGAGTGTGGGTTATATAGTCATAAAAGGGAGAAACCTGAAAAGTTTATAATGAACATTTGTTTCTGTTTTCATTCTAAAGGTGTTGTGGCTTTGTGTTTTGGAACTGTAGCATTAATGTTTGCAATTTAATTTTTCATTGCATGTAAGTAGACAACTGAATTAAAGGGACAGCTTTTTTAATTTGTGCATTTTTTTTTCAAAATGGTACTTCCATTTTCAGAGCCAATTTAAAAGATTTGGTTACTGTGTAAGGGCAAAACGTTTGTGTTACATGATCTCTTCCAATGTTCAAACATTTCATGGATGGAAGTATGAGAATGACCAGGATTTATAACTGAAATCCCCTCACAATACTGTCAGCCAAATAAATGTGGAAAGCCATATTCTATCCTGCTTGTAATAGTTTAGATGTCATTCACTCTTACTACTTTGACTTTCTGCCATGTATACTTCGCTGGGTATGCTCTCTGATATTACCTCATGGATCTGCTGATATATTAATTATCAGTTCCATTCATAAAACATCTCAGCACTTGTTTACAGAAACCAGTTGTCATACCCAGCCCTTATTTGTTTTTCTGATCTGTACACATTAACTTAAAAAGGGATCGCTTATTTTGTTATTCCTTATTCTTACTTCTTCCTGTATCCCAGGTTCTTCCAATTCATGCTTCTTTTCCAGCAGCTTGTGTCCCCATTCCAACTGCCAATCCATGATCTGAACTGCCTAGGAAGCTAGCAAAAGACCGATGATGGGGAGACGGTTTATCGGGCTTCGTCTGAAGTAAAGCAAGTGATTTTTTTTCTTTTTCCTGTATTCTTTATACCTGCAGTTGATAAATATAGCTGGTCATCAGAATGTGTATACTCCAGGATACCATATACATGCATATCTGTTTATAATCTTTCATAATGCACTTATTCTCAGCCACCACAGAGGAGCAAAGGGTGGAAGTGCATGTTCCTGTATCATCCACTATTAACTTTTGTCAATTAAGGGCTCACATATTTAATCCGGGTAACTAGCATCAGAGAGGATAGAAAAGTTCCAATATCAGCAGGATTTGTAAAAAAAAAGGGTACCTTAACTAAGCTTATAGAACTAAATAAATATCTCCTAGGATGCATGTTGTTAATTTACATATTAAACTTTTATAAAGCACTTATACCCTGTTTAATTTCAAGCTACATACCATATTGTAGTGAAAACACCCCCCCCCCCCTGACTCTGTACTGAACAGCACCTTTTACAGGGTAGTGGTCTTTTGCACCATTCTCAGGGCAGTGAGACTTCCATCTCATTGTAACTATTGCCGTATACTGGTAGTTGTTTAGAACTTTCAAACTTGGGGAGATGCGCTTTAATTTTTTTTTCTTGCAATTTTAAAAGTTCTATGGTATGACCAGAAAGCAAACATTTGTGCTGCAGTTTTTGACTGCAAAGCAATTACCTGTATGAGATATGTATGCATTTTTATTTAAGGTGAAGTCAAAGTGTACTACTGAGAGCTGCCAGGCAAGACTGTGGGAGTCAAGAAACATATTTTTTTTATTTTAAGGCAACAGGACAATATATAATGCTATGATGCCAGCAAGATTGCTCTATGAATCACATCCAGACTAGTTAAAGTATATGACACATTAGAACTCATACAAGTGCAACTCATCATAACCAGGGTGTCATACCATATCCTTGCAACATATAGGTCCCTCTCCATGTCCCAGGAAACCCATACTACCTATCTCAATGTATTAGAGTCCCTCACTGTTCAAACCAATATGATATTCAATGGGGGATCTCAATTACCCTTCTATAGATCGGGAATCCTACATCACTTCTAATGCACACACCCAGTAATTCCTAAACATTGTTAATACCAACATCCTGGAACAGTTGGTCCATTCTCCTACCAGGGGTGCAAACATCCTCAACTTTGTACTCAAAAGCATGGGGTGGGGGGAGCAATGTAGCTTACAGAATGTAATATCTTTGCTCATCTGATTTGAGCATAAGGCAGTATTACTTGAAATAAAAATTAAATCCAGGGATCCAGCAAAACCAAAAACCTTTAGGAACCGTTCCAAGGCTAAACTCTCTCTACTAAGCAACACTTTGGCTAAATTCCATGCACCCCCAAACCCAGTAAATATCATAGCATATGTTGAGCTGTTTACAAAATCTCTGTACAGCCATATTGATAGCTGTATAGAGTGAGCTGTGCCCATTCGCATTAAGAATAAGGCAAACCCAAAAGACAAGCCACCCTGGTAGGATCACAATATCAGTCAGTTATGCAACAAAATAAAACAAGTCTTGGCCAAGTGTAGCAGGAACAAAGCCATTTATACTAAAATCCCCCTATCCAATCTAAACAGGCAGCTAGGAGGGTTAATTAATACTTCAAAGGCTACATTTGAAGAAAAAGTAGCTTTCCAGGCAAATGACAACCATAAAGCTTTCTACAGCTATGTCCGTAACCTCAGAGGAAATACACAACAGTGTGCAGAACCTGTTATAAATGGCATCACCCACACTGAACTGGAGGCCATTGCCACACTTTTGGCTGACAGGTTCAGCTGAAATTTCCCCCCCCCCCCCCGACAGTCCAAAGGAAATACCACATAACACAATCCCCTCAACCATTACTATGGAATAAGTCATCAATGGACTTTCCAAGTTTAAAAACACTGCATTGATTGGCCCAATAACATCCCAGGATGTTTTATAAATAGCATGAAACCTGACCTCCCTGGTCCACTTGAATAACTTTACAACTGGAGCCTTCAGTCAGGTTTTGTGCCCATGGAATGGAAAATGGCTACAGTCAATCCCCTGCACAAAGGAGGTCCAACCACTGATCCAGGTAATTACAGGCTCAAAAGTCTTACCAGTCTCATATGTAAAGCCGTTGAAAGAATCATCATGGACATGATAAATGAGGCAATAGGTAACCTGCAAATGCTGGATCTATCACAGTTTGGCTTTGTTAAAGGAAGGTCATGCCTCTTAAATCTGGTGGACTTTTTTGAGAGGGTCATCAAAACATTAGATGAACTGATAAAAAGCAAAAGAAAGGAACACCAGTGACCGCAACACCTCACTTTATTAAAATAACTTTAGCACTTTTGTCCTACGTACAATGGACTTCTTCAGAATACTCATCCCGTGAAACCTCACCCTCCTATAGCACTAAAAATCCACATGACTTACACAATTAAAACTTAACTGTCAAAATTTAAAGAAACATGAAATAAGAAAATAAACACAAGCACTTGCAACAGTATAAAGATATACAAAAGAATGATTCAAAAAAACTATATGAAATAAAACAAAACTCAAATAAGCACACTTATTTGTCCCAAGGTAAAACAATCTAAATAAATATCAATAACACACTAGCCCCATGTAGACAGTATCCTTACCTTCAACCACAGTGGCCACAGTAGTGAGGAAACCCTTTTATGTTGCTCAACTTATAAGTAAGGGCATGGCATCTAGGTCCAAAGAGGACATTATCCCACTGTACTCCACCCTTATGAGACAAATCATAGAATACAATGCTCCCTTTGGTATGTACCTGACCAGGCATATGCAGCAACTATAGCAAAAAGAATACAAGGCATAATAAACCTGCCTTATGCAGAGCACCTTAATGTCCTTTCCCTGTACTCAGTCTCCTACAGCTTGCTGAAAGGTGATCTATATCTGGTTTACAAGGCATCTGCAAACCCCACACTTATGAATCTCTTACATATTTGTAAGTCAAAGAGTACCAGAAATACAAGGTCTGAGGACCTGAATTCTGTTTGTGGCTTAAACAGAACATGATAGAGTGACAGATATATGACCCAGAGACTGCCCCCCGTATGGAACAGGCTTTCCATTGATGTGAAGCTGAGTTTGTCCATTACCAAATTGAAGCCCAACCTAGACAAGAGTATGGGAATAGGAAATTTACACAAGGACATCATTATTCTTTCGGAAAACTTGGCTAGGCTTAGAAAGGCTCCTGGGATCATTAGCCTAGGAACAGTCTATGAATACATGAATCCTACTCACCCTATCTCTGTTGTGTTTTAAAACCCAGTGGCTGTTGAGTTACCAGGCCCTTATGTAAACTTGAAATTGGAAGTCTGTCCCAATCTTATCTCCTTTGCTCAGACTATAAAGCAGTTTCCAGTTTACCTTTAAATGTCTGATCTAATTCTTAGCACTGTTTTACAAAAGAAGTAGAAAATGCCTTGTTCTGAGCACAGACAAAACAAACTCTAAGTGTGTTTTCATATTTTGAGTTATTTGATGCTTGTCTGCATGTGCTCACAAATAGTTGAATAAGCTTCCATACATACTTGTGTACAGGATGAGAAATTTATGTCAAAATCAAAGACTTGACTTGCCCGTGAGACATACAGTGACTGGAAAAAATGAAAGTAGTAACGTTAACAATAATGGATTTCAGTTTGGTGCTGTAATTCACAGCCTCACACCCCTAAAATCTGACCAGTGCAATTAAATAAAAACAAGAATCACAGCTGTGGATAGTGTTTACTGTTACAACTGCCCACAGATACCCATACATCCGGTATCCTGCCAGGAAAACGTGCAAGATAAAAACTTCCACAAAGATTGGTAACTTTTAATAGCATTTCTTCCTTTAACTAGCTTTGCATTTATAATAATTGCAAATGTAAATTAAAGAAAGAAGCACAGATATGCCTGTAAGAGAAATTTCTCTCCTGAAGTGTCTGTTGCTAGGAAGCATGGAGAAGAGCTGAGCTGTTGTCATTCACACCCATATGCCCTACCCTGATCATTATAAATATTATTAAAACATTTATGAATGAAGGAACATAAATATAGATACAGTGCAAAGAAAAAAATACACCTTTGTGCTTGTGGTTTAGAAGCACTGGGTTGGCTGCGATGTTCTAGCCACATCCCCACCACAATCACTATAATTATAAAAAAAAGAAAAAAAAATAATGAATAGATTGCTGCTGTGGGGAACATGTCATTAGTACAGCCCACAGATAAAGATAAAGATAGCTGCGTTTGTTAAGAAATACTGTTCTCAGTAAAGCATTTGCTGCTGTCATTGACAGACATGCCCCCACCCTGATTGCAGCAAATGCTGGCAGGAAAAATATAAAGAAATAACAATGCATAGCTACCTGCTATGAGCTGTATGTAGTGCTACCACTGCCTACAGATATTAATGTCTTGACTTATACAAGAGTCAATGCTCTTTAATGGTATTTTGGTATCAGAATTGCCCTGCAATTTACAGATGAGTTTGACCAATATAGGAGCTAAAACATTAATTTCCTTATATCTTTTGACACAGCCCAGCCCATGTCTCAAAACCATAATAATCTGATTATATTCAGAAAGCTAATCATAATTCTCTGTGTTATTAAAGTAGCGTGTACAAAACTAGGCCATTACTTGAAAAATTAATTCAACAAAAGTCAAATCTGAAATATTAATTAAAAAAAAAACAATATAGAATACAGAGCTTAATATACGTTGACAGATGTTTTCTCTGGAAACTGCTTGTTCTCTGCTTTCTGCTGAGACTGCTGAAGCTAAAATGACCCTGGGTCTAGATGTACCTGGAGAACATTACTACCACAGGAAGTGAAAATCTGTTCCCATAATGCAGTTTTTGCCATTTTGAGAGGGTTTCTGTGTAAATAATTATGGGGCATTCTGATGACACAGTCCAAAGGAAAAAAATGAGCTTATTTCTTTTCCCAGTCAGAAGGCATACCGTGGTCTCCTTAATACTCA